>NW_026647992.1:0-72206 GCF_950295315.1 Erinaceus europaeus
GGTCTTTGTGTGAGATCAGGACTCAGACTTCTGGGCATAACAGATTCTTTTTTTTCTTAATTTTTAAAAATTATCTTTATTTATTGTATAGAGACAGCTAGAAATTGAGAGGGAGGGGGATGATACAGAGGGAGACAGAGAGAGAGAGAGACCCCTGCAGCCCTGCTTCACCACTTGCAAAGCTTTCCCCCTGCAGGTGGGGACCAGGACTCGAACCCAGGTCCTTGCACATTGTCACATGACCACTCAACCAGGTGTGCCACCACCTGGCCCCTAAAAGAGTCTTTAAAATAGTGACTTAGAGGGCCAAGACCAGTAGTGATTTTGAGCTCAGCGAGTAGAGTGTGTGCCTAGCTGCATGGTCTGTGTTCATGCCTGCCACTGCTAGGAGTGTCTCCAAGGAATGTACTGCCTCTCTCTCTCTCTCTCTCTCTCTCTCTAGTAAAATAAGAAGCAGCTCCCTGAAGGCAGTGATCTCAAGCATGCATGACCCTGGCTCTGCAGAGGACAAGCACAGTGACTTCTGAGACACCTGTATTCCCCTAACTCTCAGAATGACCCCTTTCTCAAGCACCCAGCTGCTGACCACCCAGCCACCTCACTCTTTCCGTGTCCCGCTTTCCCAGCACCCCAGTGGGAGAAGAAGAGGAAACCATCAGTGTTTTCTGGGCTTAAAATCAGATCTGTGGCCTCACCCAACCAGGCATCCTTTACCTAGAAGTCTTCCCTTGCTGGAGACTCGGTGCTGTGAAGCTGCAGATCAAATATATTGGGTCTAAGGGGTTGGCGTGTATGTGTGTGTGTGTGTGTGTGTGTGTGTGTGTGTGTGTGTGTGTGTGGTGGCGGGTGTCTCCCGGAGCTGCCTGGGGCACGGAGACTTGAAAAGGAAGGCTCAGAGAGGGTGTTCATTGGCGATGGATGGGTGGGCAGGTAGGTGCACGGGAGAGGATGAGAACCAGAACATCGCTCTGGCCCATCCGGTGCTAGGTCATCGAACTTGGGACCTCACACTTGGGAGTCCATTGCATTATCCACCACACCACCCACCTCCCAGAGAGTGTTTTTGCTGTTGTTGCCTCTGTTGTTGCCAAGGGAGCCTCTAGCGTTTGTGACTTCACTGCTTCAAGCCAACTTTTCCAGGTAGAGAGGGAGAGTGTGGCAGACAGAGACAGAGAGCACAGGGGTTCTGTCTGCGGTATTGTTTTCATGCAGTTCTGGGGCCCAGACATGGGCCACAGTCTTGGCAAAGCAGGTGCAGTCCGGGTGAGCTGTCTTGTGGGCCAGAGAGGGTTTTGGGTATGTCTGTCTGGACTTCCTCTAGTGAGGCTGGGGGAGGCATCATTCCAGCCCCCACCTGCCTTCCAACAAGCTGTGTGCAGGAGCTACACCCTGCCACGCGGCCACCGCAGCTATATTAACCTTCTTGGGCTTTGTTGTTATTGTCATCTGTGTTTGCAGATAGATAGATGGATGGATGGATGGACCAGGGAGAGAGAGAGCCAGGGCATCATTTCATGCAGTGCCAGACAGGGGCTTCGCTCACAAGAGTCCCGTGCTTCACCCGCTGAGCCCCACCCCACCCGCAGCCACAGCCGAACCCTACCCATTCCGGCTGCCCAGAGTCCACCTGGGCTCTGTCCCCAGGAGGATAGGCCTGGATCTGTAGCAAGGCAGCAGCCAGCCACGAGCAGAACCCCAGGCCTGGCCCCCCTGAGCACCCAGTTCCACGTCCAGACGTGATACATGCCAGAGTGATGCTTCGGTTGTCTCTCTCTCTCTTCAAATAAGTTTTTTTTTTTCTGAATTAGTATTTATAATTATAAGTGAATATTTAGAATTACACAGACGTCTGCCTGGAGAGACAGCTCAGCCTGTTAGAGCACCAGCTCGCACACCTGGAGCCCCAGAGCAGCAGGCCCAAACCCAAGAACCAGTTTAGGCAGTATTTAGTACTTAACTTGACGATATGAGAATCCGGCATGAAGCCCAGCCAGTCTATCTTGGCGTTACTCTCGATCGCACCCTGTCATTTCACGAACATCTCATAAAAACTGCAGCAAAGGTGGGCGCGAGGAATCACATCATTGCAAGACTGGCCAGCTCCTCATGGGGCGCAAGCGCTTCCACACTACGATCATCCTCTCTGGCATTATGCTATTCCACTGCAGAATACTGTGCCCCAGTATGGTTCCGTAGCCCCCATGTCCACTTGGTCGATTCCAAATTATATTCCTCCATGAGGATCATTTCTGGAACCATTCGTTCCACCCCGGTTCCATGGCTGCCAGTTCTTAGCAACATCGCCCCGCCAGATATTCGTCAGGATGCGGCATCATCTAAGTTCATTTCCCACGTCTACGCTCGACCGGACCTGCCAATATACGCAGAGATCTTCGCCCACCCTGTCCAACGCTTGACGTCTCGTCACCCAATCTGGTCCCCTACGCCTACACTGAACTTCTCTGTTCCAGACTCTTGGAAACAGAGTTGGCAGTCAGCTGAGGTAAAGAACAAACACCTCATCACAGACCCCTGCAAGCGTCAACCCGGCTTTGACCTAGCACGTTATGATCGGGCCCTCCTCAATCGCTATCGAACAGGCCATGGCCGGTGCGCCGCTATGTTCCATCGCTGGGGAGCCAGAGACGACCCGAACTGCCCCTGCGGCTCCAGACAGACGATGACCCACATAGTCAATGACTGCCACCTCTCCAGATTCAAAGGAGGTCTCGAAACTTGACATCAGGCTCAACCTGACGCTGTTGACTGGCTACGGAAGAAGGGCAAACGCTAGAAGAAGTACTTAACACATGATAACCAACCCTCAGTACCTCAGACTTAATTCTTATAATGAATATAAAGTCGACTAGTTTTGAAAATTAATATATGTTCATGTCTTATAGATCTACATTATATATATTGCCATTTTTACATGGTAGAGTATATCCCTTGCCATTATTAAACATGTCAATTTTTCTGCCATTTAAGAGTGCTGTGGACAGGGGAGACAGCATAGTGGTTATACAAACAGACATTCAGGCCTGAGGCTCCAAGGCTCCATGTTCAATCCCCAGCACCAGAATAAGCCAAAGCTGAGCAAGGTTCTGATATAAATATATATATATATATTTAATATTTTTATTTATTTTATTTTTGAGAGAGATGCAGAGAGAGACAGAGAGAAACACCAGAGCACTGCTCAGCTCTGGTTTATGGTGGTGCGGGGAATTGAACCTGGGACTTAGGAGCCTCAGGCATGACAGTCTGTTTGCATAACCATTATGCTATTTCCCCCACCCAACATATATATTTAAAAAAACCATTGCAGGGTCCACTTCTGGCCAGATTCTGTGACTCTGAGGACTGCTGTCAGGATGGGGAAGCCGAGGGTCAGGTCTCAAGTGATAACATAGCTGCTCTGATGTGTGAACCCTGCCCCTCCGGGCTGCGCCCTGCAAATAAGCTCAAAATTGTAATCCCATTTAGGGAGCCAAGGCCACCTGCCCGGCCTGGCCCCGCCCACTCCCCCCGCCGCCTTGGCCCCGCCCACTCCCCCAGCCCGTCGTGCCCCCGCCCACTCCAGTCCGCCTTGGCCCCGCCCACTCCCCCAGCCCGCTTGGCCCCGCCCACTCCATGGCTCCACAAGCCCCGCCCCCGCGCGCGAGGGGCGTGTCTACGCGCGAGGGACATATACGTTTCGGCCAAGGATTGGCGGGAGGCCGTCGGGGGCGGGGCTTGATCGCGTGGTGCGGAAGCGGCGCGGCGACGGGTGAGCGGCTTCCGGCGGGCGCGGTGGGCCCGGGCTGGTGGGTGGGGTCGGGTCGGGTGGTGATCGGGCTCCAGGGGAGGGACTGAGGTTGCTGGGGACCCAGGGCGACCGTGAGGGACCCGGATCGAGCCTGGGGGGAGGGAGCCCGGGGGTACCGGACCCCGCGTAGCCGGGAAGCAGGACCCGGGTTCCGGTGGGGGTCCGCGGGGGAGGCTGGATGGGGGGGCGGGGTCAGAGGTCGCAGGGGGAGGGGTCTGCACCGGGGGTCACGGAGCCGAGGATCCGGGGTCGGGGGTCAGGAGGTCTCCGCAGGGTCAGGATCGGCCCCAGCGGTCGGCTGACGGCTAGACCACTCCCCTCCTCCCCCTCCTCTTCTCCTCTCCCTCCCCCTCCCCCTCCGCTCCCCGCCTCGCCCCTCCTCCATTCCCCTCCCTTCCGCTCCCCTCCTCTCCCCTCCATTCCTCTTCCCTCCTCTCCCCTCCCCTCCCCTCCCCTCCCCTCCCCGCCTCTCCCCTCCTCTCCCCTCCGCTCCCCTCCTCTCCGCTCCCCTCCGCTCCCCTCCTCTCCCCTCCTCCTCCATTTCCCTCCTTTCCGCTCCCCTCCTCTCCCCTCCCCGCCCCTCCCCTCTACTCCGCTCCCCTCCTTTCCCCTCCCCTCCCCTCCCCTCGGGGCAGCCAGAGTCCTCATGAGGCCGGTTGCCTCCTCCCGGGTCCGCGTGCAGAAGGGGCTACACCTGCCGGGCTAGCAGGACCCGCACACACCCCTGACCTCTGCGACTCTTTGTGGACAAACTGCCCAAGGAAAGAGTCTGCGGGTCGGGGTCGGGCTGCCCCGGCTCCCCACCTGCAGGGGGCTCAGCAAAATGATCATGAAAAAAAAGAGTCTAGTTAGTCGGGCTTGGTGCGGCGGGTTAAGCGCATGTGGACCGGCCTGAGGACCCCGGTTCGAGCCCCCGGCTCCCCACCTGCAGGGGAGTCGCTTCCCAGGCGGTGAAGCAGGTCTGCAGGTGTCTGTCTTTCTCTCCCCCTCTCTGTCTTCCCCTCCTCTCTCCATTTCTCTCTGTCCTATCCAACAACAACAACATCAATAACAACAGCAGTCATAACTACAACAATAACAAGGGCAAAAACAAAGGGAAAATGAATAAATAAATATTTTTTTAAAACTTTTAAAAAACTACAACAATAAAACAAGGGCAATGAAAGGGAATAAATAAATGAATAAATAAATAAATATAAAAAAGAATCTAGCTTCTCTAAAGAACAACTCATGGGGGGATTGCAACCCCCACTGGTCTTTCCCTGAGCGAGTTGGGATGGGGCAGTGCTTGGCCCCCGGGGCAGGGGGTCCCTGACCGGTGGCGCCTAGTGACCAGGCTTCCCCCCCCCCCCCCCCCGTGGACACACTGTCCGTGTGGCGAGATTTCCGCCCCTAGAGACGTAGCGTCCCCACTAAGGTTTCGGGACAGACGGACAGCTGACTAAGGTGAAATGCCTGGCCAGCCTCTGGGGCCTTCCCACCAGCTCTTCCAAATGAGGACGCCGCCCGGCAGGTGCTGAGTCGGCCTGGAGAACCAAGTCCCCCGGCCCACGGTCAAGAGCTCACCTGCCGCCCTGTCAGGCTCTTGGCACAGGGAGGAGAAGTCACTTTGGGAGGACAGGGCGGTGGCACACCCTGCTAAGCACACAAGGATCTGGGTTTGGGCCCCCACCCCCCTCCCACAGGCAGGGGTGTCGCTTCACAAGCAGGTCTGCCGGTGTCTGTGTCTCTGTCCCTCTCTGTCTTCCCCTCCCCTCAATTTCTCTCTGTCCTGGCCAACAACAGCAGCAACAACAGTCATGGTGGGGGAGCCGGGCGGTAGCGCAGCGGGTTAAGCGCAGGTGGCACAAAGCACAAGGACCGACCTAAGGATCCCGGTTCAAGCCCCCGGCTCCCCACCTGCAGGGGAGTCGCTTCCCAGGTGGTGAAGCAGGTCTGCAGGTGTCTGTCTTTCTCTCCCCCTCTCTGTCTTCCCCTCCTCTCTCCATTTCTCTCTGGCCTATCCAACAACGACAACAACAATAATAACTACAACAATAAAACAACAAGGGCAACAAAAGGGAATAAATAAATAAATAAATAAAATTAAAAAAAAAACAATCACGGCGGCAATGACAATGGGAAAAGATGGCGGCCAGGAGCAGTGGATTTGTAGTGCAGGCACGAGCCCCAGCAGCCACCCTGGAGGCAGAGAGAAGGAGGGGAGGGGGCTGCCCACCTCCACACCACTGGGAGGGCCGGAGGGAGGCTGCGGTGTCCCTGTGGGGCCACCACACTGAACCTCACCACTTGCTTCATCTGCTCGGCAGTGAGGGGCCAGAAGAGGCCCAGGCGCGCTTAGCAGGTCCTCACCCTCCATGACACACGTGCTGGCGTCCCCATCTGGAACGGGGCCTGAGAAGCAGCATGTTAGAGAGTGCCCCGGGGGGCTGCCGAGAGCATCAGCGTCCTGCAGACACCTCTCCTGTGGAGGCTCTGGGCCCCGGGTCCAGTCCCCGGAACCACCACCAGCCAGAGCCGAGCAGTGCCAGGGTGGCGGATGTGGGCTCGGCAAGCTGTCTCGGTAGGACGCACACCTTACGGTTGGCAGGGACCCGGGTCCCAGCCCCCAGCAGCATAGGGAGCACCAGGCACCAGGCGGGGCTTCATGAGCGGTGGAGCCTTGCTGTGGGGTCTCTCCTCTCCGTCTCGCCCTCTTGTCTGGACAGACATCAAGTGAAAGAGAAAAATAAAAGCATAGGAGGAAGGAAGTGCCTTGGGGAGAAGAGCACTTCCTTTTCCAGGTCTTCGTAGAAGGTCATTTCTCCTTCCTTTCTTTTCTGTTATTTCTTGAACTATCTTTCTTTCCTTTTTCCTTTATTTTTTAAATTTGTTCCATACCCACGACCAAACTTTCATGACCCACCCTCCCACCTCCCAGAGTTGTGGGGGTTTTTTTGTTTTGTTTTGTTTTTGCCTCCAGGATTATCACTGGGGCTCTGCCTGCACTGCATATCCACTGCCCCTGGAGGCCATTTTTTCCATTTTATTGCTGCTGCTGTTATTGTTGTTGGACAAGACAGAGATCTTGAGAGGAGGGGAAGACAGGGGGAGAGAAAGACAGACACCTGCAGACCTGCTTCACCACCTGTGAAGCGACTCCCCTGCAGGTGGGGAGCTGGGGGCTCGAACCGGGATCCTTAACTCCGGTCCTTGCGCTTTGCGCCATGCGTGCTTAACCCTCTGCACTACTGCCCACCCCCCTTTTTAAATTTATTGTTTCATTTATTATTATTATTTAATACCAGAGCACTGCTCAGCTCTGGCTTATGGTGATGCAGGATTTGAACCTGGGGCTTTGGAACCTCAAGCATGAGAGTCTGTTTGTATCACCATTATGCTGGGCAAACGCTAGAAGAAGAACCATTATGCTATCTACCCCCATCTTCCCACTACCCAGACTTCTCACAAGTCTCAGGAAGACTCAGACATTTGCTTGCTCCCTACCCCCTCACCCCCCCCCCCATTTTTTTCTCCCCCAGAGCCCTGCCCAGCTCTCTCTGATGGTGGCGTTGGGAATTGATCCTGGGACCTCAGAGCCCCCTTATGGTTCCTTCTTTGT
The DNA here is from genome assembly GCF_950295315.1 of Erinaceus europaeus. Classification (NCBI taxonomy): domain Eukaryota; kingdom Metazoa; phylum Chordata; class Mammalia; order Eulipotyphla; family Erinaceidae; genus Erinaceus; species Erinaceus europaeus. Next base: position 7,410 of record NW_026647992.1, read on the forward strand.
CTTCTCTGCTCAAATGATGTTTTCTTAAACTGAGTCCCCCCCTTCCCCGGGCTTTGCTGACTGCCCATGGGTTTGAAGCAGGGTGGCCAGCTGTGACATTTTTCTGCTGAGTCCCTGGGAGTGGTTACTTCCTCTCGAGGGAAGTAAGGAACCTTCTAGAACATGAAGAGGGAACTGAATGTATAAGCCAGTCTAACCCATGCGGGTGGGTGGATGTGGTCAGGAAGTTAAATCTCTGATCTTGATCTGATCCCTGGGCCTGGGCGGGTGGGCGGGGCCGGGGTGGGGGCTGCAGCCACCTGCCCCGTGGCCTCTCCCCCCTCCCTAGTCCAGACTCCAGCCCAGCCCAGGGCAGGGCAGCCCCTGGGCCCATGTGATTGGACCGACTCTCTCTCCCAGCCGCCTGAGCCAGCTGCCACTTCACTCTGTGCCTCCTTCCAGCACTTTCTCTCCAGCTGCCTGCACCCAGCGACATGTCGGCCCTCAGCGCCCTGTTCAAATATGTGGACGAGAACCAGGACCGATACGTCAAGGTGAGGGGCCCTGCTGGGGCGGACAGCCAAGCCCTGTCGAGGTGGGGGTGGGGGGAGGACTCCCCAGCAAGTCTGGAGGCTCCGTGCAGCTGGGGTCAAGCCCAGGACCGGTGTGAGGGAAGGGTGGGGGCTCCGCTCTCTGGGGCATCTGAGGAGGTTGGGCCCCTGGCTGCGGAGGACCAGGCAGGGGTGAGGGCAGGGGTGGGGGCGCAGGGAGGCGGCTTGGCTTCTGGGAGCTGTGACAGTGACTGTACCACAGGGTGGGTTAGAATTCAGTCAGTGGGGAGCCGGGCGGTGGCGCAGCGGGTTAAGCACAGGTGGCGCAAAGTGCAAGGACCGGTATGAGGATCCCGGTTCAAGCCCCCGGCTCCCCACCTGCGGGGGAGTCGCTTCCCAGGCGGTGAAGCAGGTCTGCAGGTGTCTGTCTTTCTCTCCCCCTCTCTGTCTGCCCCTCCTCTCTCCATTTCTCTCTGTCCTATCTAACGACAGACATCAACAACAACAACAATAATAACTACAATGAAACAACAAGGACAACAAAAGAGAATAAATAAATATTTAAAAAATAATTCAGTCAGCATGTTGTAGCGCTTGCTTGGAAGTGTCTAAGAAGAGATCCTGAACGTTACACTTAACCAAAACGTCACAAGAGCCGGGGAGGCAGCACAGTGGTTCTGCAAGACCCACCTGCCTGAGGTGCTGAATTCAGTCCCAGGTTCAATCCCCAGCACCACCGCCAGCCAGGGCTGAGCAGGGCTCTGGGCTCTCTCTTTCTCTGTCTCTTCCATTGAAATAGCACATAACATAAACTTTAAAAAACGGTAACTGCTGAGGAGTGAGCGTGATTTGCAGAAAATTGAGAAATTTTACACGTGTATCCACAACTCTATTGACTGTAAACCATGAATCCCCTCCCCCCAAGTAAAAATAAATAAAATCATTAAAAATGGTGAGCAAACACTTCAGGCAGGAGAGATATCTCAGCGGGTAGAGTGTATGCCTGTCATACACCGAGCTCAGATCTGAACCCCAGTGCCAAATGGGCGGTGCTACGTGTGCTAGAGGAAGCTCTGAGGCTGTGAGGAGTCTGCCTTCTCATGGCTGCAAACTACGCTTCTGGATGAGCAGAATAAACTTCTTTACTTTTTAAAGATGTGTTTCTCTGAAGATTTATTTACTTAATTATGAGAGAGAGAGAGAGAGTAGCCCAAGCATATGTGGTACTGAGTCTCGAACCCGGGCCCTCAGGTACGAAAGGCCTTCACTCTGCCAGTGAAGCCACCTTCCCCGTGTGTGTTGGACAGGGAAACTTAATTGTTTGGAGACACAGCAAAGCTGATTCAAGATTTCTATCCACTCTACAACTTCTCCTGATAGATCTTAAGAGCTATTTCGCCTTTGGCATATTTTGTTTGTAACTTTTTAAAGGATTTATTTTTTATGAGAGACACCAGAACTCCCCTCAGCTTTGTCCTGTGTGGTGCTGGGAATTGAACTTAAGACCTCAGATATGCAAGCCCTGTGCTCTCCTGCTGAGCTGTCTCCCCAGCTTGGCCTATTTTAAATGTGTCTATGTCTTGGCATGAGCACACAGAGAACCACTTCTTTTTATTCTTTTTTTTTTTTTTTTTTTTTTACTACATCTCAGTTCTGGCCTGCGGCGGTGCTGGGGATTGAACCTGAGACCTCAGAGCCTCAGGCAGGAGAGTCTGTTGCAGAACCACTGTGCTCTCTCCCCTTAGCTGTTATTATCGTCGTTGTTGGTTTACTTATTTTACCCAGAGCCCTGCTCAGCTCTGGCTGGCGGTGGTGCTGAGGACTGAACCCGGGACCTCAGGCTCTTAGGCAGGAGAGTCTTCACGGAACCATCGCACCACCTCCCCGGCCCTGCCGTCTTCTCCACTCAGTGCCAGGCAGGGTGGGGCTGCGAGGGGCAGACCGCAGGCGCAGGCTGGAGTCTGACGAGTGGCTCCCCCCCACAGAAACTGGCTGACTGGGTGGCCATCCAGAGCGTGTCGGCGTGGCCGGAGAAGAGGGGCGAGGTCCGCAGGATGATGGAGGTGGCCGCCGCCGACGTGCAGCAGCTGGGCGGCTCCGTGGAGCTGGTGGACATCGGGAAGCAGAAGGTGGGCACCCCGTGGCCGCGGGCCCTCGGCCGGCGAGAGAGAGCCGGAGCGGTGCTTGGGCATCCACGGTGCCGGGGATCGAACCCAGGTCCTCAGGCCTGCGAGCCTGCCACTCCAGTGCCCACAGCTGTGTGGGTCTTCAGCTGGGCGGGGAGGAGAACTCAGGCGTGGTGCGTGGGGAGCCGGCAGCCCCTGTGGCCGTCTGTCACCCAGGCCCCTGCAGGGCACCCATGGGTGTGAGCAGAGCAAGGCCTCAGCTCCTGGCCCTCAGCCTCCCTGACGCCCGCCCTAGGCCTCCCCCACCGCTGTAGTGCTCCCGTGTTCTGGGCCAGGGGCTCGAACCTTCGTCACCCATGCTGGCTCACCTCCCTCCCAGGTGAGCTCTCTACAGACCTTCCTTTATTTCTTTTTCCCAGAGCGCTGCTCATCTCAGTCTGTCTAAAGGATGGCAGAGGAGGTGACCTCATCATTTTTGACAGCTGCATGGTATTCCATTGTACACATACAGCACACCTTGCTTAACAACTCATCTGTCCTTAGGCATTTTGGCTTTGGCTATTACAGATGGTGCTGCTGTGGGCATAGCTGTGCACAGGTCTTTCCAGAGAGGTGTCTTTGTTTGCTCTAGATAAGTTCCCAGGGGAGGAGCTGCTCTCCACGGGGCCTGAGCTAACTAACATCCCTCCCTGCGGTGCAGCAGGCGGCCTCACAGGGTGAAGTGGTATCTTACAGTTGTCCGTCTGTCTCCTGGGAGAGTCAGCCCAGGCTTCCGACCAGACCCAGGAACTTGTCTCATTGACTCCCGCCGCCAACAGAGCGGTCTCCCTCCACCCTGCCCCGTGACTGCAGGGGGTCAGCGCTGTGGCCGTGGCCGTGTGTCTTCTGCTTCCTGTGTCATCATCTGCAGCTCAGGTGATGTCCGCTGAGGTCAGCGTCTGGGGTCCCGCGATCTCCGTGTGGGCTCGCACCCAAGGCGTTTACAGATGAGTCAGGGGGCGACTGAGGACTCGTTGGCCAGGGCTGAAGAGACAGCTCAGCCAGAGGCGTCTGGGTTGCTGTGAGCACAGGCCCTGGTGTGAGGCCCTGGCAGGCCTCCAGGGGACACCAGAGCCTTGTGGGGCGTCTGTGATTGATTTATGAGGGAGAGAGAGAGAGGGAGGGAGGGAGAGGGAGCCACTCTGGCACATCACTGCTGGGGTGCAAGCCCCAGACCTCACGCCTAAGGGTCCAGCACTTCATCCATTTTCGCCACCTCCCACACCACCAGGCTACCCTGTCCCCAGAGTGCCCTCTGACCTGCCCTGGGCCACGTCCTGCCACGTTTACCAGTGGGTCCCCAGAGAAGGGGGCAGAGGGGGCTCCTTGGCCCACCCTGGGCATGTGGCTGAGATGGCTTGTGACCGCAGGCAGATCCCTGGCCTTCTCATCTGTGTTTGAGCACCCCCACCCCACTTGCAGGGGGGCAGCTTCACGAGCAGTGAAGCAGGTCTGCAGGTGTCTCTCTCGCTCTCCCACTCCCCTCTCAGCTGCTCTCTGCTCCTATCAAATAAAATAGAAAAAGAAGAAAAGAACTAATGGCTGGGAGGCTGGGTTCCTAGTGTCAGCACTGGCGCTAACCTTGGTGGCAGTAAAGAGGGAGCGGGAGCACTCCACCAGCTGGGAGCTTCCCCGGGGCCGCAGAGCTCCTAGGAGCCGGGCCGGGGCCTCCAACCCAGGTCTTTGCTTAGAGCAGAGCAGGTGCCTCCCAGCCAAGCTGTCTCTCCCTCTGGGAAATAAACCCGGAGTCACTTTTTGTGCAACAGAAAGATTGACACTGGCGAGACCAGGGGGTGGTGCGCCTAGCTGAGCACACACATGTGACCATGCCAAGACCCGGGTTCAAGCCCCCGCTCCCCATCTGCAAGGGAGGGAAGCTTCATGCATGGTGAAACAGGGAGATGTCTCTCTGTCTCTTTCTCTAACTCCCTCTCCCCTATCAACTTCTCTCTGTTCCTACCCTATAAATAGGAAAACTAAAAAGAAAGAAAGACTAGTGCCAGGGGGTGGGGGAGGAGTGAGAGGGCAGCTGGCAGGGCACCTGTCTTACAGCTCAAGCAGACAGGGTTCGAGCACTGGCACCACACTTGTGCTGTGGTCTCTCTTCTGTCTGTCTGTCTTCTGGAGTGAGAGAGTTGTCTGGGCATGGGGGTGTCACGTGTGCAAGGCTCTAACAATGCAAAAAATAAAAAAGGAAAAAGAAAGTCTGGGCACGGAGCCCGGGAAAGGGGTGCTGGCAGAGACAGAAGTGCCCCGAGTCAGCTCAGGAGGGCGAACTTCTCTGGGGGTGTGGGGGAGACCCTCCCGAGGGTGGTCCCAGAGAGGGGCCCATGCCCGGCATCCCAGCTTGGGGGGTGCGACAGTGGGGTGAGCTGGCATGGGCTGCGTCCTCGGGGACCCTGAGGTCCCGGCCTTGTCCCTGGGGCTGGGCAGGGACTCACAGGAGGGTGGGTGTGGGCCGTGGCCTCCGCCTTCCAGGGCAGAGAGCCGACTGGGTGTGACGCCACAGTTTATTTTGGAGACCTGGGATGCTATTGCCACTTATCTGTATGGAGACTTTATTTTATTTATTTCTTACATATATTAATTTATAAAATAAAAAGTATGGATCAGATAGGATAAGAAGGGTACAGTTCCCACCACTAGATTCCCGTGTCCCCTCCCCTCCACTGGAAGCTTCCCTGTTCTTTATCCCTCTGGGAGTCTGGATCCAAATTCTCTATGGGGAGCAGAAGGTAGGAGCTCTGGCTTCTGTCATTGCTTCTCCACTGGACATGGGTGTTGGCAGGTGGATCCACACCCCCAGCCTGTGTCTGTCTGTCCCTCGTGGGGCAGGGCTCTGGGGAGGGGAGGCTCCAGGACACATGGGGGAGGGCGTCTGCCCAGGGAGGTCAGGATGGCGTCATGGCAGCATCTGCACATGGTGGCTGAAAAGCATTAAGATATAAAGCAGGACAGATTGCTTAATATTCAGGAACCTAAAGGCAAGAATATAGCAGAGGAGATTTGTTTGGGGTCTCCGTTTTGGAGAAAGCTAGTAGGTCTATTTTAGGTCTATTCCAAGGGGCCCATGACTTTACTAGTTTTGCCTGAGCCTGACAGCTAACATGCAGGTGGGCTGAAGGTTTTGTCTGGGGAGATGGTGTCAGAGTTGGAAATAGGACTAGAAAGCTGGATCCAGGAAGACAGCTCCCACATATGGGGAAAGTGTGTAAATACGGTTAACTGTAAACCATCGGTTTGATCTGGGGCCCATATGCTGTGCAGGAGCCTGTATAACAGAGACTTGATTTAATTTTTTTTTTTACTGCCATCTGGGTACTTGCAAGATGAGTCTGCTGCTGGTGGCTATTTTTTTTTGTTAGGACAGAGAGAAATTAAAGAGGAAAGGGGAACTAGAGAGGAAGAAAGACACCTGCAGACCCGATTCACCACTCTTGAAACATCCCCCTGCAGGTGGGGAGCAGGCCTTCCAACTCAGGTCCTTGAGCCTGGTGACCTGCACTTGACCAGACGGGCCAAGACCCGGCCCCCATGGAAACACCGTGAGCAGCGCCAGAGATGGAGTCAGGCCCTGCGGGGATGGCACCCTCCCTCCCGGTCAGGGTGCCTCTCTCAGCTTGATCCTGCGGGGGTTCACCCCAGGTGACTTCCAGGATCTCCCCAGAGGGGCCCTGCTAGGGGGCTGGACCGGGTGGGCTTCAGCCATTGTTTCAGAGAGGAAGTTGGAAGCATGAGTCAGCTGGATGCCGGCGAGACTGGTGGGGTCGGACTGGGACTGGCGGGGGCAGGTGGAGGGTTCCGAGACGCATGCAGTGGGGCTCGAGGCTGTGCTCCTCCAGCCTGTGCCCTGGGCCCTAGAGAGTGAGGCTACCAGGAGCAACGCCCCCGAAGGGCATTTATTATGGATTGTTATTGATTTGCCAACAGGATAGTCCCTGGGGCTCACTGCCTACACACACATGACTACACCACTCCCTTGGCCATTACAGAGATGTGTATAATTCATTCATTTGATAAAGACAGAAATTGAGAGGGAAGAGGGAGATAGAAAGGGAGAAAGAGAGAGACACCTGCAGTCCTGCTTCACCACTCATGAAGCTTTCCCCCTGCAGGTGGGAATGGGAGGGTGTGGCTTGAACCGGAGTCCGTGAGCACTGTAATGTGCGCACTCAGCCAAGTGTGCCACCACCTGACCCCTTTCTCCTCCTCCTATTATTATTATTACTATCATTATTCCCACGAGTGTTGTTGCTAGGGCTCAGTGCCTGCACAACAGATCCACCACTCCCAGCAGCCATTATTTCATCCTTTTTCCTTCTTATTTTTTATGTGATAGGAACCAGGAGAAATTGAGAGGGGAAGGGAGCTAGACTCATGAAGCGTCACCCCCACCAGTGGGGAGTGGGGCCTCCAACCTGGGTCCCTCCGAGTGGTGGTGTGTGTGCTCACCTGAGTGACCCCCACCCGGCCCTCATCCTTTTTCTCTAATAGAAGCTGAGGAAGTCCGAAGAAGAGACCCCGACAGCACTGCTCTTTACGCTCCCCCGCTGCAGGCTAGGGCGGGCTTGAACCTGGGTCCTTGCGCACGGTCATGTGTGCACTCAGCCAGGTGCAGCGCCGCCTAACCCCCAAATTTATTTACTAATGAGACAATCAGAGCGGCACTCTCACACATGTGACACCGGGAGGGGAGGGGTAGAATTCAGGGCCTCCAGCCTGAGGGTCTAGCACGTTAGCACTGCACCAGCTCTGGGCTTGACTCGATTGACTGACTGATGATGATTGATTGATTGATTTGGTGGAGTCTGAGCCTTGCACCTGTGCAGTGTCACTGCTCCAGGCCACTGTCTTCATTCAGAGGGAGGCATCGCAGCACTGAAGCTGTCTCCTTCCATTGTTACCCCCCCCCATGGGGTGCCAGGGCTCAGACTTAGGTCCTGTGCTTGACAGAGGAGGCTCCCACCCAGTGAGCTTTCTCTCGGACCTGCTCTCTCTTCCTCTTCCTTTCTTTCCTTCTTTCTTTCTTGGGAGGTTCATGGTTTACAGGATGGTGTTGGTCCATGGGTGCAATTCAAGACAGGTGTCTGCAACACACTCTCCCCCCAGATTAGGTCCATCATCCTGTACCAAGAGCTGAAACAAAAAAATAATAATAATAATAAAGTAATAAAAGATAGGCTTGAACATTACATATGGCTCAGAGGATCAATCAACCAACAAGATTTAGCAATTATAAAAAAAAAAAAAGAGCTGAAACACCCCCCACCTCTCCGCACCTCCTCTCTGCCCATTTACTTTGGGGCAAGACACCAGACCCAGTCCACGTCCTGCTTGGAGTTTCCCCTTCTGTTCTCATTTTTCCACTTCTGTCCCTGAGTGAGACCAGCCCATCTTCATCCTCCTCTCTTTCTGGCTGATCTCACTTCACAGGATTCCTTCAGGCTCCATCCAAGAGGAGGGGAAGAAGGTGACTTCCTCATTCTTCACAGCTGAGTAGTATTCCATTGTGTCTGTAAACCACAGCTTTCTGAGCCACTCACCTGTTGTTGGACACCTGGGCTGCCTCCATGTTTGGGCTGTGACACACGGTGCTGCTGTGGACTTAGGGTGGCTTTGGGGAACTTGCTGTCGGTGACACCATTGACCCTGGGCCCGGTTCTCATTCTTTTGATCTGGGGGTGGGGAAGAGAGAGAGGAGAGACACCCGACACCCACCTCTGGAGCTCCCCTCACCAGTCCACGTGGTCCCAGGACTCAGACCCTCCAGATGGGGAGCAGGGTGACACGGGCACTCTACCAAGTGAGCCGCCTCTCCCAGCACTGGGCAGCATGGCCCCGGGGTCCCAGCAGAGGGCTCAGCCGCTCATGCCCCTCCCCCGCCCCCACCCCTCCAGCTCCCCGACGGCTCAGAGATCCCGCTGCCCCCCATCTTGCTGGGCACACTGGGCTCGGACCCCAAGAAGAAGACGGTGTGCATTTATGGACACCTGGACGTGCAGCCCGCGGCCCTGGAGGACGGCTGGGACAGCGAGCCCTTCACACTGGTGGAGCGTGATGGTGAGGACGGGGCCTGGGGCTCCGGGTGGGAGGACTCCAGGGTGGTCGTGACCGTGAGGACAGGGCCTGGGACTCTGGGTGGGGGGGACCCCAGGGTGGACGTGACCGTGAGGACAGGGCCTGGGACTCTGGGTGGGAGGACCCCAGGGTGGACGTGACCGTGAGGACAGGGCCTGGGGCTCTGGGTGGGGGGGGGGAACCCCAGGGTGGATGTCAGGACCCAGTTCCAGGACCCCAGAGTGGAGCACAGTTTCTGAATGGCTCCGAGTCCCTCCCAGCTCAGCACGGGGGTCACTGGGCCGGCGTGGAATGGGCGTCGGTGTAGGGGGCTGCAGAGCCAGCCCTGAGGGTTCCGGTAGTAGGTGTGTGCCGAGGCCCCTCAGACGCTGACCGTGCCCCCAACCCGGCCCGTTGCAGGCAAGCTGTATGGGCGGGGTGCCACTGACGACAAGGGGCCCGTGGCCGGCTGGATCAACGCCCTGGAAGCCTTCCAGAAAACCAGCCAGGTGGGTCCTCTGCCCACCTCCCCGCAGCCCTGATACCCAGCTGGAGAAGAGCGGAGGGCTCCTGAGGGGCGGGGGCCACGGCCGAGTCCCTCCCATCAGCACGGGTCAGCATCCAGCATCACCTTGAACCAACTCAGAGGTCCCAGTGCCGCTGATACGGCAGGAGCCCCACCTGAGGGAGACAGAACCTGGGGTGGACGGGGAGACAGAGACAGCACTGTGGTTCTGCAGAAGGCTTTCACACCTCAGGCTCCTTGGTCCCAGGTTCAGTCCCCTGTACCCCCATCAGCCAGAGCTCAGCAGGGCTCGGGAAAATAGAAGAAAGACAGACAGATAGACAGACAGATGCATGCTAGGTAGAGATGGTAGATAGATAGATAGATAGATAGATAGATAGATAGATAGAGATGCATGCATGCTAGGTAGATAGATGATAGATAGATAGATAGATAGATAGATGATAGATAGACGGATAATAGATAGCAGGGCTTGGTAAAATAGAAGACAGACAGATACATAGGCAGACAGACAGGCAGACTGGGGAGACAGCATAGTGCTTCTGGAAGACTCTCATGCCTGAGGCTGGCTAGCTGTCTCTCTCTCTCTCTCTCTCTCCATTTCCCCCTTCTCCCTCCTCTTCTTTCTTTCTGTATCTCTCTCACTAAAATAAAATAAAGAAAGTATTTGTTTTAAAAGAGAGAGGGAGACAGCTGCAGTCCTGTTTCAGTTTGTGGAACATCCCCAGCAGGTGGGAGCTGGGGGCTCAAACCCGCGTCCTGCAGCATGGTGACATGTGCGTCACCACCTGGCCCCCCCAGCCTGTGTTCTCTCCTCAGCTCCTACCTGCCTGAAAAATGAGAAAACTGGTCTTTCTTTTCCTCCAAATATTTGTTTTATTTATCCCACGTGGAAGAGGGTGAGTTTACCCCACGTGAGACAGAGAGAAGGTGGGAGAGAGAGGAGGCAAACAGCTCTGGCAGGTATGAGGGCAGGGCTTGAACCCAGAACCTCTGGCCCCCAAATCCAGTATTCCACCAGCAGAACAACTTCCTGGACCATTAAAGTGTTATTTGTAAAGCCCTGTTTCCTGAACCTGGGACGTGGCTCAGCACGGAGAGTGCCTTCCTCCTTGACTTTGACCCCAGCTCCACATGGGAGCACCACGGCTGCACTCAGGAAGCTCCGTGGATGGTGGAGAGGCTCTTTAGTGCTGTTCTTTCTCTCTCTGCCTCCTTTTATCTCTTCCTCTAAAAATAGAGTGTTTTCAGAGGCAACGTGGGCCCAGGAGGCCACCCAGCAGTACCTCACTGGTGCAAGGCTGGCACTACTTCCTTAAAAACATGGACATGGGGAGTTGGGCGGTAGCGCAGCACATGTGGTGCGAAGTGCAAGGACCGGCGTAAGGATCCGGTTCGAGCCCCCGGCTCCCCACCTGCAGGGGAGTCACTTCCCAGGCGGTGAAGCAGGTCTGTAAGTGTCTGTCTTTCTCTCCTCCTCTCTGTCTTCCCCTCCTCTCTCCATTTCTCTCTGTCCTATTCAACAGTGATGACATCAGTAACAACAACAACAATAAAAACAACAAGGGCAACAAAAAGGAAATAAAAAAAAAAATGGACACGTAGATGGACCTGTATTTCAGTTAGCTGGTACGTGTGACCCTGAGCTCCAAGTATTCACTCCCTTGCCAAAAGTCTAAAAATGCAGGTGCTCAGGAAGGGGTGACAGCACAGGGGTTTTGTAAAAGGCTGTCCTGCTGGGGGTCAGGCGGGTTAAGCACATGTGGCACGAGGCGCAAGGACTGGCATAAGGATCCCGGTTCGAGCCCCCAGCTCCCCACCTGCAGGGGAGTCGCTTCCCAGGTGGTGAAGCAGGTCTGCAGGTGTCTGTCTTTCTCTCCCCCTCTCTGTCTTCCCCTCCTCTCTCCATTTCTCTCTGTCCTATCCAACAACAATGACAGCAACAATAACAATAATAAACACAACAAGGCTACAACAACAAGGGCAACTAAAGGGGAACAAAAATGGCCTCCAGGAGCAGTGGATTCATGGTGCAGGCACTGAGCCCAGCAATAACCCTGGAGGCAAAAGAAAAAAAAAATGCTCTGAGGTCCCAGGTTCAATCCCCAGCACCACCATCAGCTAGAGGTGAGCAGGGCTCTGGGTAAATAATAGTAATAATAATTATAATAATAGGCCCTGGGGAACAGCACGGTGTTATTGCACAAAGGCCCTCCTGCCAGAGACTCTGAGGCCCCAGGTTCAGTCCCCAGCAACACCATGAGCCAGAGCTGAGCAGGGCTCTGTTGTCTCTCTCTTTGTGTGTCTCTGCAGCAGGTTGAGAGAAAGCCTTTGCTTAGAGCCTGACCCCCAGAGCCTGCTGTGCCCATATCCAGCATTCTCAGCTGTCTGTCTGGTTCGCAGAGGCAGAGGCCACCTGACTCCATCCACTCCCAGGATGGCCAGGGCTGTGGGGTGGGGGGGACCACGGACAGGAGCTTCTGTGCCGGGGTGCTCCCGTGGCTGCCCGGGCTCAAGCCTGGATGCCCACCCAGCAGCCCCTGCCCCCGGGAGCCGTCTGAGAACAGCTCGGGATCCCTGGCCAGGACAGGCCAGGCCGCACGGGCCGAGTCCCCAGCTGACGGCACACCCCCTCCCCCCCAGGAGATCCCAGTGAACGTACGCTTCTGCCTGGAGGGCATGGAGGAGTCGGGCTCCGAGGGCCTGGACGAGCTCATCTTCGCCCGCAAGGACAGCTTCTTCCGGGACGTGGACTACGTGTGCATCTCCGACAACTACTGGCTGGGCAAGAAGAAGCCCTGTATCACCTACGGCCTCCGGGGCATCTGCTACTTCTTCATTGAGGTACCGGCCTGGCTGGCTCTGTGCCCACCTGCCTCCCCGAGGGCCCTCCATGCCCTGCCTGTGGGCCTGCCCTCCTCATGTCCCTTCACCCCACCATCCATGTTGTCTCCCCTGCCTTTCTATCCCCGTGTCCCATGTCCCGTGTCCCCTCACCTCCCTCCCCCGTCCCCTCCTCGTGGCCACATGTCCCCTGTTGCCACCAGGCCCCATCCAGACATGCCCTTTGCTCTTGCCGCCCTGCAGTGTGGCCTTTGTCCCCACAGGTGGACTGCAGTGACAAGGACCTTCACTCGGGCGTGTACGGCGGCTCCGTGCACGAGGCCATGACTGACCTCATCGCACTGATGGGTGAGCGTGGGGGTGGGGTGCCAGCCTCCCGCTGTGAGGGTCCCCGCCTCCTCCTGTCCCTCCAGGCTCCCCCTCACCCCTGTGACCCTCCTGGAGACACTGTGATTGTGCCCGTCCCCGGCGCCTCTACCTGGCGCCTCAGGATGGAAATATTCCAGGTGGGGTGAGGCTTCTCCTATTGCATGATGGCTTCCATGTACACTTCAGGGCCTCTGCCCACCTCTCTCCCTCTCTCAAAATCATTATTTTTTATTACTTTTTTTTTATTCCTTTTTGTTGCCCTTGTTGTTTTATTGTTGTTGTCGTTGTTGGATAGGACAGAGAGAAATGGAGAGAGGAGGGGAAGGCAGAGAGGGGGAGAGAAAGACAGACACCCGCAGACCTGTTTCACCACCTGTGAAGCGACTCCCCTGCAGGTGGCGAGCCAGGGGCTCAAACTGGGATCCTTACACCGGTCCTTGTGCTTTGTGCCACATGCGCTTCACCCGCTGCGCTACTGCCCGACTCCCATTATTATTTTTTTAACTGCTACCGGGGCTGTCACTGGGGCTCAGCACCAACACTACAAGCCCTCTACTCTCAGCCGCTATTTTTCCTCTTTGATATTTTTCCTTTCTATTTTCTTTGATAGGACAGAGAGAAATTGAGAGCGCCAAGGAGGGGGGTCGGGACGTGGCGCATCTGGCTAAGCACTCGCATTGGGTTCAAGCCCCTGGTCCCTACCAGCAGGGGGGACGCTTCACGAGTGGTGAAGCTGGGCTGCAGGTGTCTCTCTGTCTCTCTCCCTCTCAAGCTCCCCCTTCCATGTCAGTTTCTCTCTGTCTCTATCCAATAATAAGTAAACTATTTTTTTAAAAGAGGGGGTACCCCCACCTGCAGGGGAGTCGCTTCCCAGGCGGTGAAGCAGGTCTGCAGGTGTCTGTCTTTCTCTCCCCCTCTCTGTCTTCCCCTCCTCTCTCCATTTCTCTCTGTCCTATCCCAACAACAACGACATCAACAACAATAAAAAATAAACTTAAAAAAAAAAAAAGAGGGGAAGGGGAGAGAGGGACTTGCAGCCCTGCTTCACTGCCCATGAAGCGTAGCCCTGCATGGTGCCCAGCGCCACCGCCCCAGCCCCAGCCTGAGCTCTGGCCTGAACCCCACAGCTCAGCTCAGCTCCCAGAGGCACGGAGCCCACCCAGGGCCTGCCAGATGGTGCTGGGGCTCGAACCCAGGGCCTCATGCTCCGCTGGGTGAGCCTCGTCCGAGCCGAGGCTCTCATTCTAGAGCACCAGAGAGAAGACCCACCGCTCCCCGCCCAGCCGTACCCTGTACACCGCAGGCCTGGTGCTGGGCTCAGACTGGCCCCCGGCTGCCACCTGACCGCCCCCGCCCCCGCAGGCTGCCTGGTGGACCGGAAGGGCCGCATCCTCATCCCCGGCATCAGTGAGGCCGTGGCCCCCGTGACGGACGAGGAGCTGCGTCTCTACGAGCAGATCGACTTCGACCTGGAGGAGTACGCCAAGGACGTGGGCACCGACACGCTGCTGCACGGCTCCAAGGTGGGCGTCCGGGCGGGAGCGGGGGGCACGGGGGGGCATGGGGGCCGCGCCCATGACCTCGCCCTGACCCCGGTGCCCTGCAGACGGACCTCCTGATGCACCGCTGGCGCTACCCATCCCTGTCCCTGCATGGCATCGAGGGCGCGTTCTCGGGCTCGGGCGCCAAGACCGTCATCCCCCGCAAGGTGGTGGGCAAGTTCTCCATCCGCCTGGTGCCCGACATGACCCCCGAGGTGGTCAGCCAGCAGGTGAGTGGGGCTGGGGGTGGGCGTGGGCTCCCAGGGGCACGGTGCAGAGTGGGGCCTGGGAGCAGCCCTGCCTTACTGCAGTTTGGGGACCAGATGTCAGGATCCTGAGCTCCGTTGAGTCTCAGGGTTGAGAGATAAACTTCAGGGGCCGGGCGTGGGCGCACCTGGTTGAAAGGACACGTCACAATGCTCAAGGACCTGGGTTCGAGCCCTCTAGTCCCCACCTGCAAGGGGAAAACTTTGCGAGTGGTGAAGCAGTGTTGTAGGTGTCTTTCTGTCTCTCTCATCCCCTCCCCTCTTGATTTCTGGCTGTCTTTTTCCAATAAATGAATAAAGATGATCTTAAAAGAGAAGTAAACTTCAGGACAACCTTAGTGCTGAGAGGAAGGAGGCCTGGAGCGGCAGGCACACAGGGCCCACATCTGCAGCACATGTGAGGACCGCTCCCTCCCTGTGTTTATTGGGCACGCTGCATACTGCTGGGTCAAGTAGAAGCCTGAAGGGTCCACGGAAATATAAATATTCAATATCTAATCGAATAATAATTGAATTACCTCGCTATTTATTTTTACCAGAGCACTACTCAGCCCTGGCTTGTGATGGTGCAGGAGATTACACCTGGGACTTTGGAGTCTCAGGCATGAGCGTCTCTTTGCATAACCATTGTGCCATCTCTCCCGCCCAGTAATCTCTCTCCTGGCATGCAAGCCACTCTGTTATCAGACTCAGCATCTCCGATTCTAGTCATCGTATCAGACCCTATATTTGCTCTGCAAATGCTGACCTTACCCGAGGTTGTGGGCATAATTCAGGGCTGTCAGACCAGGCTGGCTTCCCGTTAGGCAAAGGGGCTGCTGACAGCTGCCTTCTTCACCCTGATAGTAGCCGGACGCCTCTGGTGCTGCAGTCAGGACTACAGAGATGACAGTGAATTTCCTACCTGGCTGGCTGGCTCCAACATGTGAGCAGACATTAGAAATCACGGGGTCCCCAACACTACCTCCCTCGCTGGCCCCTGTCAGCCGGCCCCACTACCTCCCTTCAGGCCCCTCAGTCAGACGCCCGTTCTGGGTGAGCTCCCAAGAGAGCCACGTCTGGGCTTAGGCTGAGCAGAGTCGGGAATGTTCCAGAAGCATCCAGAAAGGGAGGCTTCCCAGAGACGAGCTCCCACAGCCTTGAGTTAACCCGGCCTCCTTTGGGGGAGAGCGGTGCTGTGGAAACGGAGTCCAGGCTGCTCCTGCTCAGGACTGAGGCTCTGTGGTCCGCAGGGGCCCTGGGCTGTATCTCTCCCTCTCAGGTCTTGTTTTCTGGTTTTGTGTTGTTTAATGCAGTGCCGGGCAGTGAACCCAGGGTCTTACACAAGCACAACACCACTCCTGGCCCAATTTTCTGTTTATCTTTTATGAGGGGGGGAAAATTGCAGGAGAAAAGGACAGCGTGAAACCAAGCCCAACACCTTCCACTCCGCACGGCTCTCCCACCAGTGCTACCCGTTGAGCGCCCATATGGTGCAGGGGCTGAGACCCAGAGCCTCACGCCTGGAGGGCATGCTGCTCACAGTAGCTCCTGGCCCAGCCCGACTGTTTTGTAGGAAACGAGGCAGGGAACATTTTGCTTTGCCAAGCCGGGGCTTTGCTCCTGGGTGAAAGCATCCCTCCAGGCTCAGCTGAGTTTATTCCACGGAGGCAGGGAGAGATCACAGCACTAGAGCTTCCCCCGGTTCCTGAGTATCTCCTAGGTGGTGCTGGGATTCAGAGCCAAGTCGCCAAAAGGCAAGGCACACGCCCAACTAGTGAGCTTTCTTTCTGGCCCCAGGGGATGTGTCTTGTGAACTAGACAAACGTGTGCGCAGTCTGCCGGGGGTTCTGATGTGGGCTCACACCTTGCCAGCACCACCTTGGTCCTGTGGTCATAGTGCAGTGCCCAGCAACAGGAGCTGATAGGCCCACTGTGGACCCACTGCAGGTGCACTGCAAATCCTTTGTGGATCCACTGAAGGCCTACTGTGGATCCACTGCAGGTCCACGGCAGACCCACTGCAGACCCACTGCAGGTCCACTTGCACACCCACTGCAGGTCCACTGCACACCCACTGCAGGTCCACTGCACACCCACTGCAGGTCCACTTGCAAACCCACTGCAGGTCCACTTGCAAACCCACTGCAGACCCACTGCAGGTCCACTTGCACACCCACTGCAGGTCCACTGCACACCCACTGCAGGTCCACTGCACACCCACTGCAGGTCCACTTGCAAACCCACTGCAGACCCACTGCAGGTCCACTTGCACACCCACTGCAGGTCCACTGCACACCCACTGCAGGTCCACTGCACACCCACTGCAGGTCCACTTGCAAACCCACTGCAGGTCCACTTGCAAACCCACTGCAGACCCACTGCAGGTCCACTGCAGACCCACTGCAGGTCCACTTGCAAACCCACTGCAGACCCACTGCACACCCACTGCAGACCCACTGCAGGTCCATCCTAGATCTGCTACGGGTCCCATGCACTCCTCCTCAGAGCCCATGTGGACTGGCCTCAGGCTCACTCCAGCCACCGTAGACGAGACTCGCAGCAGATGCCCCAAGCCACATGGGCAGGGTGGCTGGCTGTGGGTCAGATGCCGGGCTCACAGTGACACGGCACCTCTCTCCTCTGGGCTCAGGTCACGAGCTACCTGACGAAGAAGTTCCAGGAACTGCAGAGTCCCAACAAGTTCAAGATATACATGGGCCACGGAGGGAAGCCCTGGGTGTCCGACTTCAACCACCCACACTACCTGGCCGGTCGCAAGGCCCTGAAGACAGGTCAGACCCTCCTGGTGGCTGGTGGGCAGAGGCAGGGGCCAGCAGGCAGACGGGCAGGGGCCGTCACGGAGCTCTGAGCCAAGTCCCAGGCTGGCACCCTCCTGCCTTGGGGCTGCTGCTGGGGACGGTGCAGGCCCGGCCCAGCTGTCCTCACCCACCTGCGTTTGTCCCCAGTGTTTGGTGTGGAGCCGGACCTGACCCGCGAGGGTGGCAGCATCCCCGTGACACTGACCTTCCAGGAGGCCACAGGCAAGAACGTCATGCTGCTGCCCGTGGGGTCTGCCGACGACGGCGCCCACTCCCAGAACGAGAAGCTCAACAGGTGAGGCCACCGGCCCTAGGACACATGGACCCCCAGCGACCCTGCCTCCCCCTGCTGCAGAAGCCCCCACTGAGGTCACTCGGCTCCCAGCTCAGCTCCCGCCCTCCGAGAGCGAGAGCCTGCCGTGGAGTTGCCGGGCTCACAGGCCACTCTGGGGGCTGCGGGGTGGAGTGCAGGTGGGGAGCGGGAGCTTGAGCCTGGGTCCTTCTGTGCTCAAACTAGTGCACCACACTCTGGCCCCTAATTTTAATCAAAGAAAAGAGAAAAATGCAGGAAGAGGCAGAGAGACCAGAGCCCTGCTTAGCTCTAGCTGACAGTGATGCCGGGGACTGAACCTGGGACACCGCAAGGTCTTCTAACCACCAAGGTGGGGAGGGAGTGTCCGGCTCAGCCACGGCGAGTTGCAGGGGACAGAGCTGGGGTGCCTGGCAGGAGATGGGGGTCCCAGCCAGCTAAGTCTCCTGGTCCAGGGGCCAGTGGACCCCTAAACAGCCCTCAGCACCCAGCGCTTGTCTTCCGAAGGTCAGCAGGACTCGGGGATGAATAGGACCTGGGACTGCCTGGGGCTGGCTGCCCGGGGATCCCCGCTGACTCTCGCCCCCTCCCCTCTTCAGGCACAACTACATTGAAGGCACCAAGATGCTGGCCGCCTACTTGTACGAAGTGTCGCAGCTGAAGGACTGAGGGGCCCTTTGGCCAGCCCCCTCCCCAGGACCCCCGCTCTCCCTCCTCCCCACCCCTATGGACACCGTGGCTCCTCGGCCCACAGGACAGGGCACCCAGCCACCACATGGAGGAGTCCCGGCCCCCGGGGAAGCTCAGGCCTGGGGTTTATGAGGATCCTCAGGGACACCCAGGGTCCTTCCTCTGTGGGGAGGTCGAGTCTCGTCCGTCTCTGCGGTCATGTGTCTGGAAGCTGTGACAGGGCGTTGGAGGCTGAGGGTCCTGATCCCTTCCTCCGACGCCCACAGCCCTGTCTCCTGTGCTGGAAGGAGTCATCTCTCGGCCACTGGCCTCCGCTGAATAAACAAACGGGATCCAGGGCTTGCCACCTCTCCCTCTCTCCTGGGTGCACCTGTGGGCCCCCCAGGTCCCTCACTGTCCCTCCGTCCACTGGGGGGGGGGGAGGTGTCCTGTCTCAGGGAGCCCAGCGGCTATGCACAGGGCGAGCTGTTGGCGTGGGGAGAACAGACCGGAGCAGGCGGGACGAGAGAAGCCAGAGGCCCTCGTGCCTCCAGCCATGAACAGCTGGCTCTCAGCACCCTGGGAGACTCATGAGAGCAGCAGGGCAGCTGTGGGGCGTGGGCAAGGCCGGGGGTGGGCCCTGGGGGGTACATGCTGCCCGCCCAGCGCTCGGGGAAGGCCAGGCAGAGCAGCCTTTGGGGCAGTAGAGGGACACAGAGGAAGGAACTCGGGCAGAAAGGACGGTCTGTGTCTGCGGGGACCTCACACACGTGATTCCCCACTTTCTCCCATAGTGAGCGGCGTCCGGCATAGAATTTTCTCCAGGGCCTCTGTCCGCCCAGCTGGTGTGTGGGGACTGGCCCCTGCAATGCGGCATACATGTCCCTCCCTCCCTCCCTCCCAGGCGAGCGGCCTCACCCACCCCAGCCGTCTCCATCTGCCCCAGGGTCATCAGCTCCAGGGCTCCGTGCCGAGCATCTCCACCGTGCCCGCCAGGGCTTGAACCTGGCTCTTCCTCTGAGCCTTTTCACACGTCTAGCCTATGAGGCGTGCCATTGCCTGGCCGCTTCCTGGGTTTTGTTGTTGTTGTTTTTGCCTTTGTAGCAGGTGAGAGAGAGAGTGAGAGAAAAAGAGACACCCACAACACTGCTCCACCACTCACGACACTTCCCCTGTAGGTGGGGGCCAGGGGCTTGAATTTAGATGTTTCTTAGGCTGGAGAGACAGCATAATGGTGATGTCAAGGACATTTGTGCCTGAAGCTCTGACATCCTGGGTTCAATCCCCCACACCACCATAAGCCACAGTTGTGTGGTGCTCTAATAATAAATAGACAAATGGGTTTTGCTGCTGTCAGGTCAAGGGTCAGGCTCCACCAGCTGAAGAGAGAGTCAGGGAGGTGGGACCCTTCACACACGGAGCCAGGGAGAGAGACTCAGCCCGCCAGGTCCATTGGCCCCTATTTCTGCCCACTTACTGTTCTGTTTATTCAAGGGTGGGAGGAGGCGCCCTTGCCGCCAGGCTGACCTCACTTCTGTCTTCTTCCGTCTGTCTGTCCATCCGTTTCCTCCAGTCTCCTGTCCCCGTCACCAAGCAGCCTTAGTACCGCGTGCACACACACATGCCCCCCCCCCCCCCGTCTGCATCATTTGCAGGAGATGTGTGTGCACAGCCCTGTTTCGGTGTCTCTCTCTTTCTGGTTTGGGGGTGGTCTCCAGGGGAAAGGTAACGGGCTGGTTCTTTCTCGCTCACAACAGGGGTGACATGAAGTAAAAGACCCCAGGGGACTTTTAGCGTGCCTAGAATCCGTTTATTAGCAAAGTGGACATGAGTTAAATAGAAAAGCAATGGAGGTAATTATTGTTGAAATATGTCCGAAATTACAGGTTTCTTAACAGTCAGCATGCCCCTAAGGTAGGGGGCTGGTATGACAGGAATTGATGAGATACAAGACAGTTATTCTCCATGACACAAGCAACTTAATTATCCAAAGGTATCTGAGAGAAGCATAGGGGTTAAACCCGTAGGGTGAGACAGAGAGAAGATGGATATCAAAAGGCCATATAGTTTGGAATTTCTCTTGTCTGGGCTCTGAGGTGTGTGATGAAGTGTGTGATAAGGTGTGTTCTTCTGTGATCAGAAGGTGACTTTGAATAAGTGAATCTGCGTCCATGTGGCCTGCAGTTAATGGAGGGAAGTACTGGGGTATCTGTGGGCCTGAGAGTCAAGAAGGAAAGAACCAAGTCTGAGTTTCCCCCCTTATGCTCACCTCGGTTGAGAGAGACTTACCAAGAGGTTATCTTCTCAGACCTCCATCCAGGGATGGGGGTGGTTCTCCCTAAGCTCTGTCAGGCTCACACATAGTCCCAACAGTCCTGGCCTGACAATTACACAGGAGATGGAGACCCTCACAGGGACAGAGACGTCAGAGCCCCGCCGTGGCACACGCAACACTGGGAGGGAGCAGGAATCTGGTGGGCAGCTGAGTGCCCCCACCCCACCCTGCCTCCTTCAGTCTCAGCGGTGCTGCACCCAGTTGAGCGTACATGCCGCTAAGCACAAGGACCCAGGTTCAAGCCCCTGGGCCCCACCTGCAGGGGAGAAGCTCCATGATAAGTGAAATTAGTCTGCAAGTGTCTCTATCTTCCCTTCTCTCTTAATTTCCCTGTCTCTATCCAATAAATAAATTTTTTAAAATTTTTATTTATGAAGTAGGAAATAAGAACATAGGATAAGAGGGGTACATTTCTACATAGCTCCCACCACTAGAACTCCATATCCCATCCCTTCCCCTGATAGCTTTCCTATTCTTTATCCCTCTGGGAGTATGGACCCAGGGTCATTGTGGGAGGCAGAAGGTGGAAGGTCTGGCTTCTGTAATTGCTTCCCTGCTGAACATGGGTGTTGACAGGTGGACCCATACTCCCAGCCTGTCTCTCTCTTTCCCTAGTGGGGCGGGGTTCTGGGGAATCAGAGCTCCAGGACATATTGGTGGGGTCGTCTGTCCAGGGAAGTCTGGTGGGCATCATGGTAGCATCTGGAACCTGGTGGCTGAAAAAGTGTTAACATATAAAGCCCAACAAGTTGTTGACTAATCATGAACCTAAAGGCTGGAATAGTGCAGTGAAGATTTGGGGTCTCTGTTTTGGAAAAAGCTAGTAGGTCTATTTTAGGTCTATTCCAAGTGACCACAGAATATGAGCTCAGACCTACAGGGACACAGAGTTTATATAGGCTCTTGTGCTGAATGGGGCCCCAGGTCGAATCAACGGGGTCTACAGGCAACAATATAAAATATTTTTGTAAGTAGAAGGAAGTACAGGAGCAGATAGCATCGTGGTTATGTAAAGAGACTCTCCTGCCTGTGGCTCCAAAGTGCCAGGTTCAATCTCCACACCAACATAAAGCAGAACTGAGCAGTGCAGTGCTCTAGGAAGAAAAACAAAAAAGGAATGGGAGCTGGGCAATGCCTACAGGATGGATCCCCAGAGATAAGATGGCTGACTTGATAAGGCCCAGAGGCAAGATGGCTGATGCTACAGAGCCCTGGAGGCAAGATGGCCAATGCTACAGAACCCCAGAGGCAAAATGGCCAAAACCACAGAGCCACAGAGACAAGATGGCTGGAGCTATGGATAACTTGAGGCAAGATTACTGATGGGTTGGAGGTCCAGAGGCAAGATGGCTGAAGACACAGAACCCAGAGGCAAGATAGCTAATGGGATGGAACCCCAGAGGCAACATGGCTGACACTACAGAACCCAGAAGCAAAATGGCTGATGCCATGGATAACCAGAGGCAAGATGGCTAATGCAAAAGATAATTGGAAGCAAGATGGCAGATGCCACTGGGCCCCAGAGTCAAGATGGCCAACGCCACAGAACTCCAATGGCAAAATGGCCGACGCCACGGATAACTGGAGGCAAGATTGCCGATGCCATGGAGCTCCAGAGGCAAAATGGTCTACACTACAAAGCCCAGAAGCAAGATGACAAACTGGGCAGAGCCCCAGAGGCAAGATGGCGGAGCCACTGATACCCAGAAGCATAATGGCTGGCAGGACAAAGCCCCAGAGGCAAGATGGCCGACACTACAGAACCCAGAAGCAAGATGACTGACTGGAGGGAGACCCAGAGGCAAGATGGCCAACACCATGAAACCCCCCAGGCAGATGGCCGAAGCCACAGAGCCCCAGAGGCAAGATGGCCGATGCCACAGATAACTGGAGGCAAGATGGCCAACGGGACTGATTCCCCGGAGACAAGATGGCCGAGCCATGGATCCCCAGATGCAAGATGGCCAATGCTACAGAACCCAAAAACAAGATGGCTGATGCCACAGAGACCCAGAGGTAAAATGGCCAATGCCACTGATAACCAGAGGTAAGATGGCCGACAGGACAGAGCCCTAGAGGCAAGATGGTCAATGGGACTGAACCCAGGGAAGATGATTGACACTACAGAACCCAGAAGCAAGATGGCTGACACCACGGATCCCCAGAGGCAAGAAGGCCGACTGGACGGAGCCCCAAAATCAAGATGGCCAACACTATAGAACCCAGAAGCAAGCTGCCCGACACCACTGAGCCCCAGAGGCAAGATGGCTGATGTGATGAGGCCCAGAGGCAAGATGGCTGATGCCACAGAACCCAGAGGCAAGATGGCTGATAGCACGGAGCCCCAGAGGCAAGATGATCAATGCCACTGAACCCAGAGGCAAGATGGCTCACATAAAGGAGCTGCAGAGGCAAGATGGCCAATGGGATGAAGGCACAGAGGCAAGATGGCGATGCCACGTAAACCAGAGGCAAGAAGACTGATGGGACGAAGGACCAGAGGCAAAATGGCTGATGGAACAGAGCCCTGAGGCAAGATGGCCAATGAGATGGAGGCCCAGAGGAAAGATGTCCAACTTGATGAATCCCAGAGTCAAACAGCCAACGTGACACAGACTCAGAGGCAAGATGGCCAATGGGATGGGGGCCCAGAGACAAGATGGCTGACTTGATGAGGCCCAGAGACAAGATGGCCGATGCCACAGATCCTAGAGGCAAGAAACTTGATGCCACTTAGCCCCAGTAGCAAGATGGCTGATGAGACAAAGGCCCAGAGGCAAGAGGGACAATGGGACAAAGGCCTAGAGAGAAGATGGCTGACTTGATGAGGCCCAGAGGCAAGATGGCCAATGCCACGGAACCCAGAGGAGAGGCAAGATGGCTGACAGGATGGAGCCCCAGAGGCAAGATGGCTGACAAGAAGGAGGCCCAGAGGCAATATGGCTGATGGGATGAAGGCCCAGAGGCAAAATGGCCAACGGAATGGAGCCTCAGAGACAAGATGGCCAATGGGACGGAGCCCCAGAGGCAAGATGGCTGACGGGACAGAGGCCTAGAGGCAAGATAGCTGACTGGATGGGGGCCCAGAGGCAAGGTGGCCAAATTGATGAGGCCCAGAGATAAGACGGCTGATGGGATGGAGGCATAGAGGCAAGATTGCCGACGGAATGGAGGCCAAGAACCATGGGTCAGCATGAAGGGACAAATGGCACTCATGCACATGAGAAGATCTTACATTCCAACCTCTATCAGAATGTCCCTGGACCCCATAGAACTTAATGTTTGTTCCCTAGTATGACACAACTGGGTCCTCCCTGAGAGGAGATCAGTCTTTCCTTCCATGCATCTTATGTGGACCTGTCTTAGTACAGTGTCCCCAGGGGGACTTAGTGGTCCCGATATCCTTTTTCCTTTTTTGGTGGAGGGATTTGAACCTGTCCCCAAGTTCCTTCAGAGGCCCAGTAGCATGGGTGGGCATGGGGATTTGGGCCTTCCTCAGGAAAGAGGCCCCAAGAACTGGTCAGGTACATGAGAACCTCCTAGTCTCTGGTCCAGTCTTGCCTAGAGGCCTAATCAGTTGGATTTGTCTCACTGGGACCTCCAGAAACGTTGCAGAAAAACAAGGAATGCTAATTGCAACTCTGTGTTCATGTAGCAAAGACTCCAACCTCCATTCTGAGCTTGTGGGAGAGAAGCACAGGTTTATTCTCACCAGTGGACCTAGACAGAGCTCATGCTTTTCCACATCTGTATTCCTTGCTCAAGTTTGGGGTACCTGTGAATTGTTTTTCAGGGTCACCCAAGAATCCCTCGCATTAGCTGCTTACAAAAATAGGAGAGGACAGAGCAGGAAAACCAGAGCTACAGAGAGGGGAAGAGGTTGGACTAGGGACCTAACTGGCTCCAGGACACAGTCTCCTCAAACTCACTCCTAGAACAAAGCATACATTCAGCCCAGCTGTTCTTTGTTCTTTCAAGAGGGGAAGCTTGATAAGACTGAAGTCTCTTCTCTATGCGTTGTATTTTTCTATTAATATGTGCTCTTTAATAAAAATGCCATCATATGACTGTCTATTACAATGTGCATGTTTTTAATTCTACAAAATAGATCTTCAAGTTCCTCTGTGTCCAGAATGAGTTTGAGCCTGTGAACTGCTGGAGTTGGGTTTAACCCAGTCCTCTCGTGTCCTTTCCTCTTCCAGCTCTGGTTACTTCAGCATCAGGAAGACTCAGGTTAGACATGACATGCCAGGACCCTTGAACCCCAAGCTCTTCTCTACTGAGGACACAGCCCGGGGCGCACCTCTCCTTCCTGCCCAGCCTGAGCAGGTTGTCTCTGCAGGGTGGGGGGTGGTCTCTCTGTTCCCAGTGCTTTCTGCAGGGTGAGACTTCCCTGCTTTTGGGGTGGGGGTCAACTACCCTTCCTGGGGGCTGCTCCTCATATTACTGGGTTTCCGTGAAGCAGTCTGGAGTTGGCCATCTGCTCGGCACCATGTAGAAAAGACCACACTCTGTCTACGGCCATCCCACCCTGAACACGCCCGATCTCGTCTGATCTCAGAAAAGACCACACTCTGCCCTTTGGCCATCAGTGTTGTGTGTGCAACATGCAATAGATCGGCGTCCTCCCCACAAAGCCTTCTGTCTCTTCCACCTCGGGCCTGCCTGTCTTGTGTGCATTTATTTACAGACCCAGGCCCTGTCTGGGAAAACTCCATTCAGATCAAGAAGAAGCAAGAAAAACAGAGTGGGAGAGATATCACAGTCCTGTTTCCCCTGTGCGCTGAGGCTCAAACCTGAGTCGCATGTGTGGCCAGGCTGGTGGGCGGGGTTATTTTAATATCAGGGAGGAGCCTGGGAGGGAAGCTTCGGTGGTGGAGAAGGGCTGCAGGTGTCTCTCTATCTTCTCCCCATTCAATCGCTTTCTGTCTCTATCCAACAACAAATGAATAGTTTAAAATAATAATAAAGGAAAGACATAGACCACATGGAAGTTTCCAGCCCATCCTTCTACCTCCATGAACATTCCCTGGAACAGAGACAGAGACGGAAGCCGAGCACAGCCCCTGCCTCCATCATTCTCTGCACCACAATGAAAGTCTCTCCTTCTTGCCAAGGCAGCTGTGTGGATGCCTGACCCTCAGACACTCCTGACGGCAAGCCTGTGTGGCTCTTCACCCTCAGGGAACTAAGCCCATCCCCACATTGATTCTATAGTCCTGGATTCCCTTTGAAGCTGTTTCTCTCCATCTCTCTCTCTCTCTCTCTCTCCTCCTTTCTCTTTCTTTTTTTATTAGTGATTTATATTGATTTACAAAAGCACAAGATTACAGGGGTCTAATTCCACACCTGTCCCACCATCAGAGCTCTGTGTCCCCGTTCCCTCCATTGGAAACTGCAGTGGTTCCCCCAAGGTCACAGAGACGGGCTGACCATGTATGTGCATATGTATACGTATATTCTCCCTATTTTCTCTATAATCCTTCCTTCTCTTCCTTTCTATGTCACCCCACACCTATTACTACTCCCCAGTGTCCTTCCTCTTTTCTCTGATAAGGGAAATAGTTCCTGGCTTCCTCTGGTGGTTGTCAGATTCACTTTCCTTTCTGTGATTGTACAAAAACAAGATTCCTGGTGACAAATGCTTGAGGTCTTGGTGGGACTGGGGTTCAGAGCCCTCTGGTCATTTCCCCCCCAATACCTCCCCCTCTGGGAGCATGAACCAAAGATCTTTATGGGGAGCAGAAGGTGGGAGTTCTGGCTTCTGTCATTGCTTCTCCGCTGGACATGGGTGTTGGCAGGTGGACCCACACCCCCAGCCTGTGTCTGTCTGTCCCTCGTGGGGCAGGGCTCTGGGGAGGGGAGGCTCCAGGACATGTGGGTGAAGGCGTCTGCCCAGGAAAGTCAGGATGGCGTCATGGTGGCGTCTGCAACTTGGTGGCTGAAAGGCGATAAGATATAAAGGTCAAAATGTTTAATAAACAGGAACCAAAAAGTAGGAATAGAGCAGATAAGAATAGGGATTTTCAGGTGGAAAGAAGCTAGGAAGTCTATTTTAGGTCTGTTCCTAGGGACCCGTATCTTTAGTAGTTTTCCTTGAGCTTGAGAGCTAACATGATTCTGTCTGAAGCAGTTTCTAAGCTGCCCGGTCTAGGATGCCTCAGCAGCCTAAACAAACTAACACAAGCCTGTCTCCTAGGTGACCAACACCTGTCACCCAGAGTCATGGAGCAGGAGCGGTGCCACCTGCCCAAGGTCACAGTTATGCCCTTGTCCTCTCTCAGCCCCCTGATCTTGGTCACTCTCAAAGCTGACGTCACCCACAGGCGCCCAGGTCACAGCTGGGGCTGTCACACGGCCTGCACTACAGTCACACCAGGTGACTTTCCGGAAGGACACCATCCCTGGCTTTGCACACGAGGCCGCAGTCCAGCTCTGGAGTGAGGGCAGCTCTGAAGCATCTCTGTCTGCCCATGTCAGTAGGTCCACTATCCCAGCTGGCCTTCCTCCTGGGGGTGGAGGCTCGATGGACAATGGGCACAGAGATATTTAAGCTCCCAGCCTCGGTCCTCAGGGACCTCCCCTTCAGCTCTCCTCTGGGCCCCAGGGACCACCAGAGGCTTCCAAGCTCTGCTGAGAATGGACCCCACACTAAGGAGGATGGTGAGTGGAGGTGTAGTGTTGGGTCTAGGGATTGGGGCCTTGGGCTGCTGGACACCTGAACACTTTCGCTGGCTTCCCAACAGAAGACCTGCTGTGGGGTGTGTGTGTGTGTGCTTGCATGTGTGTGCGTGCGTGCATGTGTGTGTGTGTGCGCGTGCGTATGTGTGTGTGAGTGTGCATGTGTGTATGTGTGTGTGTGTGCGTATATGTGTGCATGCGTGTGTGTGTGCATGTGTGTATGCGTGTGTGTGCGTGAGTGCGTGTGTGTGTGTGAGTGTGTGTGTGCGTATGTGTGTGTGAGTGTGCGTGTGTATGTGTGTGCGTGAGTGTGTGTGTGTGTATGTGTGTGTGTATTTAATAATAACAGGTCTCTGCACTTGCAGGATTCCTCCACTCAGTAGACCCCTTATTTTCTAACTAGAAGACAGGAGGCAGAGAGCAAGAGAGGCCTGTTCTGGGGGAGGAGGTAAAGAGGGGCTTTGAAATCAGGTCCTCATACATGGTAAAGTGTGTGCTTTACCAAGTGGGTCATCTACCAGCCTCCAAAAGATCTGTTCTTATTCAAGCCACAGAGCACTAAATGCAAAAGGCAAGATACAAGGCTGGTGAGGTAGCATCATGGTTCTGCAGAAGACCCTCCTCCTGCCTGAGGCTCTGAGGTCCCAGGTTCAAGCTCCAGCACCAGCACTAGCCAGAGTTGACTGGGGTTCTATTTCCTATATCTATCTATCTATCTATCTATCTATCTATCTATCTACCTATCTATCATCTATCATCTATCATCTATCTCTGTAATTAAAATAAACATATCTTATTTGGAAAATGCCGACTACAACCCAGAGGTGAAGTATGGACCCTGCGCCCATCAAGGTGGGGTTTGAGGGCTGCTGTCTTGCTCATGGGCCTCAACCCTGCGGCCTCCCCACAGAGAGTCAGTCGCGTGAAAGTTTGGGAGGAGCCCGGGGAGTCTGCATTTTAAAGCGCTCGATCCAATGATGGCAGCATGTTCAGAGGTCTGAGGGTATTGCATCGCGCTAAGAAAGAGACCTTGAGCCCCAAATCCTTTCCCCTATCCCACCCACACCAGTCTCTGCCACCCCCAGGGGGCTTCAAGAGGAGTTTTAGACGGATGCTCACGTGGGCTCCTCCACAAAGCAGCGGGGCTGAGGAGAGATGGCAGGGCAGGGAAGTGTTTGGGCAGCCAGGCGGTGGCACACCTGGTTGAGCACACTCACTACCATGCATAGGACCCAGGTTCGAGCCCCGGATCCCCACCTGCAGGGGGAAGCTTCACAAGGAGTGAGGCAGAGCTACCGGTGTCTCTCCCTTCCTCTCTCTCTTTCTCCCATTCCCCTCAGTTTCTCTGTTCTCTGTGCAAAAATAAATAAAAAAATAAAAATATAAGAAGTGGTTAAAAGTTCCTCAGGGAGCAGCGCTGGGCAGGTCAGTCTAGGAAGCTGGCATGGCAAACAGAGTCGCTTCAGAGCTGCCCTCCCTCTGGAGCTGGACTCCAATCTCATGTGCAAAGGTGCGTGGTGTCCTTCCGGAAGTCACCTGGCGTGACTGCGGTGCAGGCCTTATGACAGCCTAGGTGTGTTGTCATCTTTGAGGGTGACCAAGATCAGGAGGTTGAGAACACGTTCGGTGCTGTACTTACAGTGCCCTCTCCCTCTCCCTCTCCCTCTCAACACTCCCATCACCAGATGTCTGTGTCCCCAGCCCCACTCTCACAGATAACCAGTGCAGTTCTCCCGCAGTCTTGAAAATAGGATGACGTTTTGTTTCTTTCACATTCGGATGTTCAGTTCTCTATATTGTATAAACGAGTGAAACCACCCTGTTGCTGTCCTTCCCCTCCTGACTGGCTTCCCTGAACATCATCTTCTGCAGTTCCATCCACTTTTTCCTAAAGGACACGAGCTCATCTTTTTTACTGCTGCATAATATTCTGTTGAGTATATGCCCCATAATTTTTTGATCCGGTCATCTGTTGAAGGGTATTCTGGTTGTCTCCAGGTTTTTGCTATGGTGAATAAAGCCACTATGAACATGGGCTTTACAGTGTGACTACATCTTTGGGGTCCATGCCTAGTAGTAGGATTGCTGGGTCATATGATGTTTAACCTGTATATGTTTAAGGATTCTCCACACTGTTCTCCAGAGTGGTTGCACCAGCTAGCACTCCCACCAGCAGTGCAGCAGAGTCCCTCTCTCTCCACATCCTCTCCAACGCTTCTCTTCCCTCGTGGGTGGAACCCATTCTCACAGGTGTGAGGTGGAATTTCAATGTGGTTTTAATCTGCTTTTCTCTGGTGATGAGTGAATTGGAGCATTTCTCCATATGTCTGTGGGCCATGTGTATCTTCTTTTTAAAAAAAAATTTTCCTTTTTTAGTTATTTTTATTTATTTGTTATTGGATAGAGACTGAAATGGAGAGGGGAGGGTTCATAAAGAGGGAGAGAGACAGAGACACCTGCAGACCTGCTTCACCACTCGTGACGCTGTTCCCCTGCAGGTGGGGAGTGTATCTCTTCTTTAGAGAACTCTCTCTCTTCATTTCTTCTGCCCACTTTTTAATTGGGTTGTACACACACACACACACACACACACACACACAGAGACACCTCCCCTTTCTCTGAAA
This sequence comes from Erinaceus europaeus, assembly GCF_950295315.1. Lineage (NCBI taxonomy): Eukaryota > Metazoa > Chordata > Mammalia > Eulipotyphla > Erinaceidae > Erinaceus > Erinaceus europaeus. Next base: position 37,128 of record NW_026647992.1, read on the forward strand.
AAGTCAGCATGGCGTGGGGAAGGCTCGGTAACAGTAAACACACAGGTAGTGAGCACATATCTTTCTTTCTGCCCGGTGATGCCCAGGGGCCCCGAGAGAGAATGAGGCCGTAGGCAGCAAGGGTGACAGGGGGTTGACTGGAACAAGCAGTTCAGAAACAGTCACCAGGAAAAGGCTGACAAAAGGAGCCATCTGCCCAGAGATGAGACCGAGGAGTCGGGTCAGCAAGGAGAGCCCTGCCCACTTCTGGGCAGGAGGGCGCTTGGCATCTACATTTCACCTAAATGAATGCTTCTGTGGGAAGTGGGGGAGGCATGTGGCAGTAGCCTCAGGCCCCCCAGGGCAGGGGCAGGGGCAGGGGCAGGCTCTGTCCTGTTCGGTGGCCTCCTGTCCAGTTGCCAAGTATGGGGCCTTATCTTCTGATCTTCAGAACTGCTAGAAGCTTTTGCACTTCTAAATGCCTTAAGCCTGGGGGTTTCACTGGCCCAGCTCTGAACTGCCACTCTGGCAAAAGCGTTCCTTATGCTGCAGCGGGTGGCATATACGTCACCAGTCTCAGGAGTTCGCCCTCTGCCCCGTGGCTGATGTTGCTCGGCATGAACTTGGGTCAGCAGCTCCGCCAGCCTGCTCCGTCTCCCAGCCCCGCGCTGGGCTCCGAGGACCACCTCAGCCACACTGTGCTGTCCGGGGCATCCTTCTCCCAGTGTTTATGTCACATCTCAGAGTCAAACAGCAGCCACGGATAGCAGCGACAAGATTCTCGGGGACCGGATGGTGTTGCATCCAGTTAAGCACACACATTGCCATGCTCAAGGACCTGGGTTCCAATCCCCACTCCCCACCTGCAGGGGGGAAGCTTCATGGGTGATGAAGCAGGGCTGCAGGTGTCTATTTCTTCCCCTCTATCTCCCCCTCTCCTCAATTTCTATCCATCCTATCCAATAAAGTATTTTGTTTATTTATTATTGGATAGAGGCAGAGAGCAATTGAGAGGGTAGGGGAATACAGAGAGACAGAGAGACACCTGAAGCCCTGCTTCACCACTCGTGAAGCTTCCCCCCCCAGGTGGGGAGCAGGGGCTTGAGCCTGGGTCCTTGTGCACAGTAACGTGTGAGCTTAACCACGTGTGCCACCTTCTGGCCCCCCCATACAATAAAATAGAAAGAAGGAAAGAAAGAAAGAGGAAGGAAGGAAGGAAAGAAAAAAAAGGAAGGGGAGAGGAAAGGAGGATAAAAATGGCAGCCAAGAGCAGTGGATTCATACTGCTGGCACTGAACCCCAGTGATAACCCTGGTGTCAAAAAAAAAAAAAAGCTGTAGGGGAATTTTTTTCAATGACTCAGTTGAGAAGACATTTAATTGTTGCTGACAGATACAGCGTTTTATCATAAGTGTTGAGGGTGGAGGAGATAACGTAGTGCTTATGCAAAAAGTTCTCTTGCCTGACCCTCCAAAGTCCCAGGTTCAGTCCCCACCCACCACCATAAGCCAGTGCTGAGCTCTGGTTAAAATGATTTTTATTTTCAGTTGAGGGGCAGGGTAGTTTCTCCGCCAGAAGAACACACAAGATATCATGAGTAGGGATGGGTTCGATCCCTCGTCCCTAAGTGCAGGGGAAACATCACCATCAGTGGAGCAGTGCAGGCAGGCATCTCTCTTCTCTCCCTCTCCCTCTTTCTCCATATATATATATATGAATGATCTTAACTGTGAAATAACCTCTCACTGGAACAGAGTAAGTCTGCTTTTCTCTTAACCAAGCACTCCTTGACGCCTTCCCTCCCCGAACCACGTCGACCTTCCCTCAACCCTTTGCACACAGACTTTTGTCTTTACCCTCTCAGCCCTCAGACTGTGATTCATATTTAGAGATTCAGAGTCAGCCTCGGGCTGGCAAGAGAGCCCGCCTGGATAGCACGCCTTGTTGCCAGGCGCGTCCCTGGTTCCAGCTCACCCTCACTGCACTGGAGGAGGCCTCTGTCCCTCTGTCTCTGCCTCTCTTTCTCTGAAAAAGTCGGGAGTGGGTGGGTGGTGACACACCCAGTGAAGCATCAAGCTCAGGCACCTGGGTTCGAGCTTCCACGCTTCACAAGCGGTGAAACGGATCTGCGGGTGTCTCTCTGGCTCTTTCCCTCTCTGTCTCCCCGTTGCCTTTCAATGTCTCTCTGTCCTAGCCAATAAAAAAGAAAAAGAAAAAAAAAAGTGGCCACAGAGCTTTGTAGTGCAGACACCAAGCCCCAGCAATATGCCTGCCGGCAGTAAAATGTTCATTTATAAAAGCCGGCCTGGTGGAGACGATCAGAAGAGTCAGCTCTGGGGCGGGGTAGAGAGCATAATGGTTATGAAAGAGACTGTCATTCCTGAGCCTCTGAAGTTCCAGGTTCAACCCCCCCACACCACCATAATCCAGAGCTGAGCTGTCTTTTGGTTAAAAAAACAAAAAATGTAAAAACGAAAAGTCAGCTCTGATAACTTGAAGTCCAGTGACAGTGACGGCCGCACTGGCGTCCCGGGAGGAGTACTGTGCTCTGCCCTGACACGAGCACTAGCACCAAGCACAAGCACCCTTCCGTGGCTTCCAGAACCAGCAGTCACTGGTGCAGCCCAATGCGGCAACAGCACATTCCCTCACAGACCCTGGCAGTCGGCTCCAGTCCCCTGCAGGGCGAACCCCAACGCAGGAACCACCCCCCAGACATCAGGGTGCCCCCTCCCCAGCCTCCTCTGCCCTCAAGGGAATGAGCCAAACATCGGGGCGGGGCTTCTGGGTGTGGGCGTGTTTTCTGGGGTGGGCGTGGTTTGTGAGGGTGGGCAGGGTTTATGAGGGTGGGCGTGGGTGGGCGTGGTTTGTGAGGGTGGGCGTGGTTTGTGGTGTGGGTGTGGTCTGTGAGGGTGGGCAGGGTTTATGAGGGTGGGCGTGGTTTGTGAGGGTGGGCAGGGTTTGTGATGGTGGGCGTGGTTTGTGGAGTGGGCGTGGTTTGTGAGGGTGGGCAGGGTTTATGAGGGTGGGCGTGGTTTGTGGAGTGGGCGTGGTCTGTGAGGGTGGGTAGGGTTTATGAGGGTGGGCGTGGTTTGTGAGGGTGGGCAGGTTTATGGGGTGGGCGTGGTTTGTGAGGGTGGGCAGGGTTTATGAGGGTGGGCGTGGTTTGTGAGGGTTGTGTTGGGCTTGTGGGCATGGGCGGGGCTTTGATGTGAGCGGGGGCTTGCGGCTAGGGGGTTTGCTTGTGGGCGGGGTTTGTGGTTGGGGGCGGGGTCTGTGATGGGGGGCTGGGGCCTCAGTATCTGGGGCCGCGCCTGTGGGGGCTCCCGGCACAGAGAGGGGAGCTGGGGCGTCCTGTGTGTGCAGGGAGGGGTCTGGGCTGAGCTTGGAGGGTGCCCACCCAGCCCCCCACGCGCCCTGGGGTGCCAGGACCAGGAGGTCCCCAAAGCCCTCTTCCTGCCCCCATCTCAATCACCGTTTCAGCCACAACAATGCTCCCTTCAGGGCTGTCCAGCGGGGACAGAGGCCCCCAGGGTGGGGGGGAAGATGACCCTGAAGAGGACAGGTCTCAGTTAGACTCACAGAACTGGGGGGGGCCTCCCTGCCAGCCAGACCCCCCATGCCAGACCCCAATGGAGTGAGGGAATGGATGGAGGAGTGAGGTGGACGGCTGTAGATTTGAGGAGGAGGGAGAGAAGGAGGGAGAGGAGGGGGAAGAGGGAGAGAAGGAGGTGAAGGAAGTGGGGGAGGTGGAGAGGGTAAGGAGGAGGGGGAGGATGGGAGGAGGGAGAGGAGGAGGGGAGGAGGGAGAGGAAGTAGAGGAGGAGAGGAGGATGGAGAGGAGGAGAAGGAGGAAGAGGAGGAGAGAAGGAAAGGAGGAAGAGGGAGAGGAGGAGAGAAGGGAGAGGAGGAGAAGGAGGGAGAGGAGGAGAAGGAGGGAGAGGAGGAGAAGGAGGGAGAGGAGGAGAAGGAGGGAGAGGAGGAGAGAAGGGAGAGGAGGAGAGAAGAAAAGGAGGAAAAGGGAGAGGAGGGAGAGGAGGAGAGAGAGGAGGGAGAGCAGGAGAGGAGGAGGAGGGAGAGGAGGAAGAGAAGAGAGGAGGAGGAGGGTGAGCCAGCTGGGGCCAGGCGCACCCCCTCGGCAGGAAGCGGCACGCTGCAGACCTGTGTCCGGGCCACACGCAGGCTGGCAGTGCTGCAGGGCGGCCCAGGGGCCCACAGGTAGGTCAGGTGCCCGCGGGGTCCAGACACTGGTGCTCCATCCTCCAGGCGGCTGCGTGCCCACCGGCCTCAGGGGCCTCCCTGCCAGCCCCCCACACACAGGCATTTGGCGTGAGCTGTGGGAGCCTTGCTCGGTGCCCGGTCACCGGAAGGCCAGGTGGGGAGCTGGCTGTGGCTGGGCACCGGACTTTGCCTTCCAGGAAGTGAAATCTGAGGGGGCTTCCTGCAGTCAGCCGTGTGTGTGAGTCTGTGTGTGTCTGTGTGTACACGTGTATGTGAGTCTCTGTGTCTACATGTGTGTGAGTCTGTGTGTCTATATGTGTGTGAGTCTCTGTGTACATACATGTGCAAGTCTTTGTGTCTATATGTGTGTGTACACACGTGTGTGCATTTGTGTGTAACATGTGTGTCTGTGTCTCTGTGTACATGTGTGTGCGAGTCTGTGTGTACATAAAATGTGAGTCTGTGTGTACATGTATGTAATACATGTGTCTCTGTCTACATGTGTGTGAGTCTCTGTGTCTACATGTGTGTGAGTCTCTGTGTCTACATGTGTGTGAGTCTTTGTGTCTGTATGTGTGTGTGTCTGTGTGTACATGTGTGTGTGAGTCTATGTGTACATACAGTGTGAGTCTGTGTGTCTGTGTGTACATACATGTGCGAGTCTGTGTGTACATACACGTGTGAGTCTGTGTGTACATGTCTGTACATAAATGTGTGTCTCTGTGTCTACATTGTGTATGTGTGTTGCTATGTACATGTGTGTACATGTGTGTGAGTCTGTGTGTACATACATGTGAGTCTGTGTCTATTTTGTGAGTCTGTGTGTACATACGTGTGAGTCTCTGTGTCTACATGTTTGTACATGTGTGAGTCTGTGTGCTTACATGTGTGTGAGTCCATGTGTCGGTGTGTACACATGTGTGTGAGTACATACGTGTGAGTTTGTGTGTACATGCATGTGTGAGTCTCTGCGTGTATATGTGTTTACATGTGTGTGAGTCTGTGTTTACACATGTGTGTGAGTCTTGTGTGTATATGTGTTTACATGTGTATGAGTCTGTTTACACATGTGTGTGAGTCGTGTGTGTCTGTGTGCACATACGTGTGAGTCTGTGGGTCTGCATGTGTGTGTCTGTGTGTGTCGGTGTGTACATGTGTGTGTGAGTACATACGTGTGAGTCTGTGTGTACATACATGTGTGAGTCTCTGTGTCTATATGTGTGTATATACATGTGTGGGTCTCTGTGTCTACATGTGTGTGTCTGTGTGTGTACATACATGTGTGAGTCTGTGTGTCTATATGTGTGTGAGTCTATGTGTCTGTATGTGTGTGTCTGTGTGTCTATATGTGTGAGTCTGTGTATTTATATGTGTGTGTCTGTGTGTCTATGTGTGTGTGTGTCTGTGAAGTGTGTCTGTGTCTTCCAGTCTGTGTATGTGTGTGAGTGTATCTATGTGTGTCTGTATGTGTGAGTCTGTGTGTGTGTGTGTATGTGTGAGTCTGTGTGATTCTGTCTGTGTGTCTGTGTGTGAGTCTGTGTCTGTGTGCACCGGGGCCTCACACATGCCCGTCTCAACACCTGTCGTCTCTCTTCTAGAAGTCTCTGTTCCCTCCAGGGGGGGGCGGGAGGCCATGCGGCTCTTGCAGAAGCCGGAGCCTGGGACGACTCCTTCTCTTTATCTGGGGGCAGGAGGGACACCACGCCCCCCGTGAGGAGGACAGAGCAGGCCAGCTGGGCCCAGGGGCCAGACACGGGGCGGGTCGCAAGAGGACCCTGACCCCCCAAGCTCTGGCACAGGAGAGAGGCCCTGAGTCACCCCCACACACACCAGCCTGAATGTCTGCTCTCAGCTCCCACATGCCCTCCGCCCTGCCCCCTCCTCCTCCCCTCCCATCTTTCTCCATCTCCCTTCTCCTCTACTCTTGCTCTCTTCCCTCTCTCCTTTCCTTTCCTTCCTCCTCTTTCTCTGCCTTCTTCCTCTCCTCTTCCTTCTCCCTTCCCTCTCTCTTCCTCTCTCCTCTTCTCCCACCTCCTCGGCCTCCTCCTCTCCCTCCTCCCTCTCCCCTCCCCTCCCCCTTCTCCTCTCTCTCCTCTTTCTCCCTGTCGTCCAAATCCACCTGCTTCCCCACTCACCCTGCAGTTTCTGGAATTCTCCACAAGTCCTGCAAGAAGAACAGGAGAGTGTGTCCGGGTGGGAGCACAGCTGGGGGATGGAGGAGTCCAGCTGGCCGTGGGGTTCTGCCCCCACCATGTGGGTGCCACACGCCACCCTGCACCATGAGGGCAGCCATTCTCAGCCTGTCCCTCCCTCCAGGCCAGGCCCCTGCTGTGGGGAGGCCACTATCTCGGGGGATGGGGGCAGAAGCTAGGGACCAGTCTCCCGCACCCCAGGGCCCCGGCCCCTCTCTGTGGGCCCAGCCATGTCTCCCGTTGTCACATGTTGGACACAGCAGAGGAACCACACTGGACTTTATGAGAATTCTGCCTCAGGCCTCCTGGACCGAGACTCGCCCTGGGGACTCTGCCAGTCCTGTCCGGGCGCCCTGAGCCCCACAACCCTGGACTCACCTAATCTGATACTGACTCACCACTGGGATTAGCAGGAACCAGAAGAGCCTGTTTGAAGGGTTTGGAGGTTGATTTTTAATCCCTTCTGTGTGGTGAAGTTATTTTTTTGTTTTTCAGTTTGTTAATAACTAATCCTTCAAGGCAGACGGACACGGGGCTGGGGCAAGAGGGTGAGTGGATCCTAGGGCTTCTGCAGGCTAGCCGTGGGGACCCACCCTGGGGGCCCTGCTTCTGGGAGGAGGTAGGAACACTTTCATTTTCTGTTCTTTTTCCTGTCCAATGTAAAGTTTAGAGCCTGGGTTTATGAGGTTCCCCAACCCTCACCCTCACCCACAGCAAGCGGGGAGAGGTCGGAAAGGGGGCACTCAGGCCCTGGACATGACTTTGGGGGGTTCATCAGAGTGAAAGAATTGCAGAAGTGAAACTAAGCCAGGGCCCTAGGAACTTGCATTCCCTAGATGAGCTGCCAGGAGCAAGCAGAGCAGGGGGGGGGGTCCCCTGGGTGGGTCCCCCCCATAAAACATCCAGATCTGCACGGTTCCATTCCCCTCCCTCACTGCCTCTGTGGGCACAAGAAATGCCCAGGAACAAGCTTCTTGCTGGGCTACGAGTGCAGGGTCAGGTGTGGCTGTCACACAAGGAACCAAACAGAAAGGGAAGGGAACTGGGGGGGCGGGCGGCAGAAGAGAGCCAGTCCCGGGCCTGGCACCCCCAGTTCCCACAGGTAGAATGATGGGAGGAAGGGAGGGAGGGGGGCGGCCCTCGGGGACCCTCGGGGACCCTCGGGGACCCTGTGCTTCTAGCCATGTGTGTCCGGAGGGGAAAGTGGAACTTCTGACTTCTGGAACATTCTCGGTGCTTGCTTGTTGTTTTCCTTTTTTTTTTTTTTTTAAGTTTTTTTTATGTCCTTTTTGTTGCCTTTGTTGTTGTTGTTATTGTTGTTGTTGGGTAGGACAGAGAGAAATGGAGAGAGGAGGGGAAGACAGAGAGGGGGAGAGAAAGACACCTGCAGACCTGCTTCACCGCCTGGGAAGCGACTCCCCTGCAGGTGGGGAGCCGGGGGCTCGAACCGGGATCCTTATGCCGGTCCTTGTGCTTTGCACCACCTGCACTTAACCCGCTGCGCTTCCTTCTTTCTTGTGCCTTTTCTACTCCTCCTCCTCCTCCTCCTCCTCCTTCCTCTCTCTCTCCCTCTCCCTCCCTCTCCCTCCCTCTCCCTTCCTCCCCAGGACAGAGGGCCCTCTGGTATTTCACTGGAAGGGAGCAGAAACAATTCTGCGACAGACAGAAATGGAATGAATGAATGACGCGCCCACACCTCAGGGCCCTGGGCGAGAGCTGACCTCCTCTGCTCCAAGGAGCCTTGCTTTCCTGTGGGCCCCAGCCGCCTCCGGCAGAGGAGTGGCTTCCTCCTGGTATTTTTGCAGCTGAGGTTCTTGGCTCTGGCCCCCAGTACTCAGGGGGTCTGGGTCCATCCAGCCAACCTTGTAAGCCAGCGAGGTCCCAGGCCCATGGACGGCTCGCTGGTGCCACCTGCCGGGAGGTGTTCTGAATCGCTTTTCCTGGCAAACCCGGCTCTGGGGGTCAGCCAGGCTCCCCCTCCCCACCCTCGCCCCACCTTGAAAGTTGCCTGCAGGGTTATCACTGGCTTGTGCAGCCACTATGAATCAACTGCTCCTAGTAGCCATCCCCCCATTATTTATTTATTTATTTTGGGGCTTTCTTACTGTCTTTTTTTTTTCTCTTTATTTTTCCTATTTTAATTGGTAGGGCAGAGAGAAATTGAGAGAGGAGGGGAAAATAGAGAGGAAGAGAGACAGACACCGGCAGACCTGCTTTGCCTCTTAGCTCCCCACAGCAGGTGGGGACCGGGGGTTCGAATCTAGGTCTGTGCTCAACCAGGTGTGCCGCTACCCAGTCCTAGAAAGCTAAGTTTCTAATACAAAGCTTAAGAAGCCGCTCAAGGATCCCAGTCCGAGCCCCGGCTCCCCATCTGCAGTGAGGTCACTTCAAGTGGTGAAGCAGGTCTGCAGGTGTCTGCCTGTCTCTCTCCCCCTCCTCTCTCAACTTCTCTCTGTCCTGTCCAATAAAATGGTAAAAAAATGGCCTCCAGGAGCAGTGGATTCTTAGTAATAACCCTAGAGGCAAAAGAAGGCTTAGTTTCTTCCAGATATTTCCTTTCAGCCCTGGGGTGTCAAGTACAGCTCACAGCAGCAGGTGAACATGGAAGGAGAGAAAGCTTCCTTATGAGCCTCTGAATCTTTACGGGCCCAGCTCTGAACCGCCATCTGTTGCACTGAGATTCTCTGGCAGGAAGCAGATGGGGGCGGGGGAGTCTGGGGCAACACACACCCTTGTCCCCACCCCCGGCCCCAGCCCTCTGCAGTGTGGGCAGGGTGCCTGGCCAAGGCTGACCCACCATCTCCCCCAGGTGTGCCCCGTGCTGGCCTTCCTGCTGCTGCTGGAGGGTGGTATGCTGTCCTTGTCCTCACCCCCGCCTGCCGGGCTCCTGGGCCGGCTGTGGCAGCACATTGACCATCACCAGGATGAGTTGGTGCAGGTAGGAGCCCGGGCAGGGGTGGGGGCATCGCTGCAGGGAGGTGGGGGGCAGTCGGGGTGCCTGTGTCTCCCACCAGCCAGGCGCTGCTTTGCACCTTTCCTGCAAAATCGACCATGTGCCAGCTCTGGGGGTGGGGGGCGGATACCCTCCCCTTTGAAGTGCTGGCTGAGCCCCTCATCTGGCCCCAGAGCCACCCAGGTTTGGGGCCGTGCTGAAGTGGATCCAGACGGAGCATGTCTTGCCAGGCCACCCTCCCATCCTGCCCCGGGGCGCTGGGCAGACAGGCGTGGGTGGTGGGTGGGGGCATGGAGGGAGGAGCTGGGAGGTCAAGGAGGGGCAGGGAAAGGCCACAGCCCCACCCTCCCCTGCACTGGGCACAGACAGAAGCCACAGCAGCGAGTCTAGGTCTGGGTGTGGGCTGCACCAGCTGCTCTTGGGGGCCAGGGAGGTGGGGGGGACGGCAGGCCTGTGCTCAGGCTCCCCCAGGTTTGCTCCCCGCCACGGGTGTCCACCCTCACAGAGACGCTGTTGTCTCAGACACAGAGGGCACTGCGGGCTGGGCCAGGGCTGGGGAATGTGCCGAAGGGACCTTCTCACCCAAACCCACCCTCTTCCCACCTTCCTGAAGTGCAGCCACCTGCTATGGACACTCTATGAAGGAGGGAGAGAGGGAGCGGGAGGGAGAGCGAGAGAAAGATGGTCTCTTGTTGTTTGTTTGTTTGGCTGTCACAGAGCCTTCACTGCTCTGGGCCAAATTTTTCAGCTAGAAATACAGAGATAAGGGAGTCTGGCAGTAGTGCAGCTGGTTAAGTGCACAAGGTGCCAAGCACAAGGACCAGGGTAAGGATCCTGGTTCAAGCCCCCAGCTCCCCACCTGCAGGGGAGTCGCTTCCCAGGCGGTGAAGCAGGTCTGCAGGTGTCTGTCTTTCTCTCCCCCTCTCTGTCTTCCCCTCCTCTCTCCATTTCTCTCTGTCCTGTTCAACAACGATGACATCAACAACTACAACAATAACCACCACAACAATAAAAAAGGGAGCGACAAAAAAGAATAAATAAATATATACAGAGATAAAGAAGGCTGGGGAGAGAGCACAGTGGTTCTACAAACAGACTTTCCTGACTGAGGCTCCAACATCCCAGGTTCAATCCCCAGCACCACCATTAGCTAGAGCTGAGCAGGGCTCTGGTAAACAAAAACAAAGGTGGGGGAGAGAAAGAGAGAGAGAGAGAGATCAGAGCCTTGCTCAGTTCTGGCTGACTGATGGTGGTGCTGGCATAAGAGAGATTCTGTATCTCATATGAAATAATATATCTCTCTGTATTTAAAATACTTGATTTTCTTTATTGAATAGGACAGAGAGAAGTTGAAAGGGAAGAGAAAAGTAGAGAGAGGGAGAGGGAAACAGAGAGACCTGCAGACCTGCTTCACTGCTCTTGAAGCTTCTCCCCTACAGATGGGGATTGGGAGCTCAACCCAGGTCCTTGAACATCCTAAATGTTTGCTTTATTTTTTAATAACAGATAGTTAAGTTGACAGATAGATAGATAGATAGATAGATACATAGATAGATAGATAGATAGATAGATAGATAGATAGATAGATAGGCGGGAGTCCTGCTTGGCTCTGGCTGATGGTGGTGCTGGGGACTGAACCAGGGACCTCTGAGCCTCAGGCAGGAGAGTCTTATGCAGAACCAGTACACTATCTCACTTACCCTCAAACATAGTTTTTCTTAAGGTTAAAGACATCTTTTATTTTTCCCCCAGAACCTTACCCAGCTCTGGATTCGGCTGGTGCTGGACACGGAATCTGGGGCCTCAGTGCCTCAGGCAGGAGAGTCTTTTTACAGAATCATGATGCTATCTCCCCATCCTAAACACATTTCTCTGCATAGTAGTTAAAGACTATTCGATATTAAAGCATAAGAAGTCCGTTGTCTAAAAGAATTCATGCAAAATATGTATAGGTTTGTTTTTAATTATCTTTTAAAATATGTAGTGGGTTGGGGAGTCAGCCCAGTGGTTAAACATAAGACTTTCCTGCCTGAGGCTCTGAGGTTCCAGGTTTAATCCCCAGCACCACCATCAGCCAGAGTCGAGCAGGACTCCAGCCTATCTATCTATCTATCAACTTATCTATCTTTTATTTAAAAATAAAGAAACCATTTAGGATGTTCAAGGACCTGGGTTGAGCTCCCAATCCCCATCTGCAGGGGAGAAGCTTCAAGAGCAGTGCAGCAGGTCTGCAGGTCTCTCTGTTTCCCTCTCCCTCTCTCTACTTTTCTCTTCCCTTTCAACTTCTCTCTGTCCTATTCAATAAAGAAAATCAAGTATTTTAAATATAGAGAGATATAATTATTTCATATGAGATACAGAATATCTCTTTTTAAAAAATTGTAATATTTATTTATTTATTCCCTTTTGGTGCCCTTGTTGTTTTATTGTTGTAGTTATTATTGTTGTTATTGATGTCATTGTTGTTGGATAGGACAGAGAGAAATGGAGAGGGGAGGGGAAGACAGAGAGGAGGAGAGAAAGACAGACACCTGCAGACCTGCTTCACCGCCAGGGAAGCGACTCCCCTGCAGGTGGGGAGCCGGGGGGCTCGAACCGGGATCCTTACGCCAGTCCTTGCGCTTGGCACCACCTGCGCTACCACCCAATTCCCACAGAATCTCTCTTATGCCTGAGGCTCCAGAGTCTCAGATTCAATCCCCTGCACCAACATAAACTGGAGCTGAGCAGTGCTGCAGTATAGGAGAGAGAAAGACAGACAGACAGACAGACAGAGGGAAAGAGAGTCTCACGAGATAGATGGATGGATGGATAGATAGACAGACAGACAGACATAAGCACCACTGGGATCCTCAAGGCAGGGGGTTGAACCAGGAACCCCAGAGCCTCCATCTGCCTGTGACAACCTCTGGGGCTGGAGGGAAGCCTCCTCCTCCATGGCCTCAGGGGGCAGTGGCCTTGGGTGACCTCTCACGCCGACCCCCCCCCAGGCCCTGAAGGAGTGGGTGGCGGTGGAGAGTGACTCGGTGCAGCCGCTGCCCCGGCTCCGGCAGGAGCTGTCCCGCATGATGGGCCTGGCCAGCGAGCGGCTGCGGAACCTGGGAGCCAGCGTGGATGCCGTGGACCTGGGGACACAGCAGGTTTGACCCCCCCAGGCTCCCTGACCCCCCCATACCCTCTCCCGTGACCACCCCATCCGGAGGGACACTCCCACATTCTGGTCCTACTGGGGGGTCGGGCTGGGGCCAGGGGAACAGGCCCTCCTCCACGCACACACCCTGTCAGGGCAGCACCCCCAGTCACTCAGCCCACAGGCAGGACACAGGGCTCCCCAGTGGCCCCCACAAACCCAGCGCCTCATTCCCTAGGGGAGCAGCCTAACGGAAGACCGGGTTATGGCAGGAGAGGGCTGGGGTCCTTTCTCCGCGTCACATGAGAACCACACGAGATATGTCTTTCTTGGGAAGTGCAGTCTTTGTCTCTGTTTTAAATGTTTATTTTTATGCATTTATTGATTTTATTAGATAGGACAGGGAGAAATTGAGTTGAGAGAGAGGCAGCAAGACAGACATCTGCAGAACTGCTTCACCACTAGTAAAGCGGGGGGGGGGGGCTTGAACCTGGGTCCTCGCGCACTGTGCGTGGTCTACCAGGTGTGCCACCACCCAGCCCCAATTCATTATTATTATTTTATTACCACCAGGGTTATCTTCTGGGGCTTGGTGTCTGCACTGCACATCTACTGTTCCCAGAGGACAGGCTTTTTTCTTTTTGAATTTCTTATTGGCTAGGACAAAGAGAAATTGAGAAGATTTAAAGATTTAGTATACTTTTGGTCACTGCTGGGGCTTCACCCCTCTGGGTCAGCTTCTTCATACAGAAAGAGAGAGACAGAGTCAGGGAGGCAGAGGGAGGAAGGGAGAGACAGCTCAGCATCTCCAGTGCAGTGGGGGCTGGGCTTGAACAGGGATGGAAGGCAAGGCAGACCCCTCCCCCCAAAATTAGGTTTATTTCTTTCACAAGGGAGAGAGAGAGAGAGAGAGAGAGAGAGAAGAGGAGAGGGGAAGGGGGAGAATAGGTGGGGAGGGGAGCGGAGAGGAGAGGAGAGGGGAAGGGGGAGAATAGGTGGGGAGGGGAGCGGAGAGGAGAGGAGAGGGAAGGAGGGGAGGGAAGGAGGGGAGGGGAGAGGCGAAAGGAGAGGGAAGAGGAGAGGGAAGAAGGGGAGGGGAGGAAAGGAGAGGAGAGGGGAAGAGGGAAGAGGGGAGGGAGAGGAGGGGGAGGGAAGGAGGAGGGAGGGGAGGAGGGATGGGGAGGAGAGGGGAGACGAGGGAGAGAAGAGGTGGGGAGGGGAGGGAAACGGGGAGGAGAGGGCCAGGAAAAAGGAGAGGGGAAGGGAGGGGGGAGAAGAGAGGGAAGGGGAAGGGAGGGGAGAGGAGAGGAGAAGGGAGGGGAGGGGAGGGAGAGGAGAGGGAAGGGGAGGGGAGGGGAGAGGAGAAGGGAGAGGAGAAGGGAGAGGAGAGGGGAGAGGAGAAGGAAGAGGAGAGGGGAGGGGAGGGGAGAAGGGAGAGGAGAGGGGAACAGGGAGAGGAGAGGAGAGGGGAGGGGAGGGGAGAGGAGAGGAGAGGAGACGAGAAGGGAGGGGAGGGGAGGGGAGAGGAGAGGAGAGGGGAGGGGAGAGGAGAAGGGAGAGGAGAGGAGAGGAGAGGAGAGGAGAAGGGAGAGGAGAGAGGAGCAGGGAGAGGAGAGGAGAGGAGAGGAGGGGAGAGGAGAAGGGAGAGGAGAGGAGAGGAGAGGAGAGGAGAGGAGAGGAGAGGAGAGGAGAGGAGAAGGGAGAGGAGAGAGGAGCAGGGAGAGGAGAGGAGAGGAGAGGGGAGGGAGAGGAGAGGAGAGGAGAGGAGAGGAGAGGAGAGTGGAGGGGAGAGGAGAAGGGAGAGGAGAGGAGAGGAGAGGAGAGGAGAGGAGAGGAGAGGAGAGGAGAGGAGAGGAGAGGAGAGGAGAGGAGAGGAGAAGGGAGAGGAGAGAGGAGCAGGGAGAGGAGAGGAGAGGAGAGGAGAGGAGAGGAGAGGGGAGGGGAGGGGAGGAGAGAGGAGAGGGGAGGAGAGGGGAGGGGAGGGGAGGGGAGAGGAGAGGGGAGGAGAGGGGAGCAGGGAGAGGGGAGGGGAGGCGAGGGGAGAGGAGGGGAGAGAGTAGCCTGGCTTCTGCAGTGCTGGGACTCAGCACCTCGTGTTTGCGAGCCCAGCACCCTGCCCGCTGCACCACCTGCCGGCTCGGCTCGCCCCAGCTCCCCCCACTCAGGAGCCCCCTGGCTGCGGCATCCTGGCCGGGCCCCAGGGGACAGTCCTGTGGCTCCCCAGGGCTCCCAGGGTCCGTCAGGGCATCATTTCCTGCAATGACTAAGAGACCCTTTCCACGGGACCCTCCTCCCTGACCAGCTGCCGGACGGACAGACTCTGCCGCTCCCGCCCATCCTCCTGGCAGAACTGGGCGATGACCCCCGGAAGCCCACCGTGTGTTTCTACGGACACCTGGACGTGCAGCCGGCCAGGGCGGAGGACGGGTGGCTCTCGGACCCCTACACGCTGACGGAGTTGGACGGTCAGTGCCAGGCAGCCCTGCGGCCCCCCGGGGGCTCACTGCGAGGGGGTGTCCCAGAGGGTCTCTGCCTCGGGTGCCAGGCCTCCCCTCCCCTCCCCTTCCCTAGGGAGACACACACACACACACACACACACACACACACACACACACACACACACACACGGCCCTTTTCCAATTCCTCTGACCGTGGAGAGACCTCAGAGGAGACACCGTGTCACAGGACACCCCACACCAGGCCTAGGGTGCTTCTCAAAGGGGGTGGGATGGACGACGTCCTTAGTCTGAAAGCCAGCGGGGTTGCAGGGCTCGCCCAAGGCACCTACCATGTGCAGCTTATGTTTCCTGGCTGATGCCCACACTGTCTGCACATGAAGAACTTCCCTGTCTGGGCCAGGCGGTGGCGCACCTGGTTAAGCGTGCACGTTACAGTGCGCAAGGACCCGGGTTCAAGCCCCTGGTCTGCACCTGCAGGGTAAGCTTCACAAGTGGTGAAGGAGGGCTGCAGGTGTCTCTCTGTCTCTCTCCATCTCTATCTCCTCCCTCTCGATTTATTTGTCTCTATCTAGTAATAAATAAAAACATATAAAAAATTTAAAATAACTGCCCATTCTTTTTCTTGTCTTTGGTTTATTTACTGAATAGAAAGAGAGAATGGGAGAATAGGGAGAGAGAGAGGGGGGAGGGGGAGAGGGAGAGGGGGAGGTGGAGGGACAGGGGAGAGGGGGAGGGAGAGGGAGAGGGAGAGGGGAGAGGGAGGGAGAGGGAGAGGGAGAGGGGGAGGGAGAGGGGGAGGGAGAGGGGAGAGGGAGAGGGGAGAGGGGAGAGGGGGAGGGAGAGGGAAAGGGAGGGAGAGGGAGAGGGAGAGGAAGGAGGGAGAGAGGGAGGGGGAGAGGGAGAGGGAGAGGGAGAGGGAAAGGGAGGGAGAGGGAGGGAGAGGGAGAGGGAGGGAGAGGGAGGGAGAGGGAGGGAGAGGGAGAGGGAGGGAGAGGGGGAGGGAGAGGGAGAGGGAGGGAGAGGGAGAGGGGGAGGGGGAGGGGAGGGGGAGGGAGGGAGAGGGAGAGGGAGGAAGAGAAAGACACCTACAGCACTGCTTAGTGTAGCTCGTGAAGCCTTGCCCCCCTGTTCGTTGGGGCTGGGGGCTTGAACCTGGGTCCTTGAGCACTGTAACAAGTGCACTCAGCTGTGTGCACCACCCGACCCCAAGAAACTTGTCTGATACCAGAGCAGGATTAGAGCCTGGAGGAGACCGGCGGCACTGTGAGCCGCTAGCTGTGAAGTCGCATTCGTTCTTAGCTCAACTTGGCAGGGATGTTGTTGCTTTTCCCCTTAAAGCTCTTCCCCATTGCTTTATCCTACAGGAAAACTTTATGGAAGAGGAACAACAGACAACAAAGGTCCCGTGTTAGCCTGGATTAATGCTGTGGGCACCTTCAGAGCCCTGAAGCAAGTGAGTCAACACCTGTGACTCCTTCCGGGCGTCCCTCCTTCTTTCCCTCTTCTCTCTCCGGGTCCTGATGGAGTTGGGGCTCAGGGCCCTCTGGGCATCTTCCCCTGACATTTCTCCCCTCTGGGAGTCTGGGCCCAAATTCTCTGTGGGGAGCAGAAGGTGGGAGTTCTGGCTTCTGTCATTGCTTCTCCGCTGGACATGGGTGTTGGCAGGTGGATCCACACCCCCAGCCTGTGTCTGTCTGTCCCTCGTGGGGCAGGGCTCTGGGGAGGGGAGGCTCCAGGACACGTGGGTGAGGGCGTCTGCCCAGGGAGGTCAGGATGGCGTCGTGGTAGCATCTGCAACTGGGTGGCTGAAAGGCTGTAATATAAAGCAGAAATAATTGTTTAATAAACAGAAACCAAAAAGTGGGACTAGAGCAGATGAGACGAGGGAGCTTAGGGTGGAAAGAGGCTAGGAGGTCTATTTTAGGTAGTTAACATGCAGGTGGACTAAAAATACTGTCTAGGAAGATGGGATCAGAGTTGAGAATAGGGTTAGAAAGCTGGATTAGGGCAGAGAGTAGCTCCCAAACTTGAAGAAAATATATAAATATAATTAACTGACTACCCCATCGGTCTAACCCAAGGCCCATATCTGTTCATATTTAACACAGGAGCCTGTGTGACCTCTGAGTCCCTGGGCCACCTCTTCTCCTTCTGCCCCTGCTCTCCCCTTGGCGAGTCACCCCATCCCCTCAGAGGCTCGGAATGCTGGCGCTTTCTCCACATGTGTGCTCCATGCTCTGGGAAGTCGTGACCTCCCTTCCCTCTCATATGGTGCTCACAGATAGGGAGCTGCAAATTACCAACAGGCCAAAGATCAAAACCAAAGGGAGGGAGGGGCAGATTGGAAGGATCTGAAAGGACGTCTTCTCCATCCGGCAATGACTCTGGGAGCACACAGGCCCCGTCCTGCTCCGAGATCAAAGCCTTTGCCTGCACTCAGAGACATGCACTCTGGCTGAGAAAGAACAGAGATGGGAGTAAGTCCTGTGGAGAGTCCCAGGGCAGACAGTCTGTCGGGGTGGGGGTGAGGATATCACTTATCCCTCTCGGAGTCACGAGGGCAGGAGAGGATGTGCGGAGTGATGGACCTTTCTCCAAAGTTTCCTTTGGGGAGAAGAGGGCTGTAGCCCCCGCCCTCACCCCTGCAGCCAGGATGCTGTTTGTTTTCCAAAACTCCATGCCACAGCGCTTCCTGGTCAGCACGGCATGGGTAGGTCCTGATGGGGTGTCGACCTGCAGGGTTACCTCACATCCCCCTTTGCAACCACCATGGATGCACCGCTGCTGTAAATAGGTCTGCTCTGCATGACACACACACTCAGGGTCCTTAAGAAATCAATGTGGGCTGGGGACAGACAGAGACAGGCTGAGGTGCGGAGCCACCTGCCAACACCCATGCCCAGGGGAGAAGCAATGACAGAAGCCAGAACTCACACCTTCTGCTCCCCATAAATTTTTTTGACCTATACTCCAAGTCATGGAGAAATGATAAGGGAAGATGACCAGAGGGCTCTGAACCCCAACTCTGTCAGGACCCAGAGAGAGAAGCGGAAAGGGGAAGGGATATTTGGATGTAGTCATCGGTGTGTGTGTGTGTGTGTGACTTGGGAAGAAAGAGAAGATGGGACCGAAAAAAGAAAAAAGAGATCAAATCTATACAAATACAGACAGGTAGTTGTAGAAATGACAGTCAGCCCATACCTGCAGCCTTGGGAGAACGGCTGTAGCTTCCAGTGGAGGGGTGGGGACACACAGCTTTGGTGGTGGGAACTGTGTGGCATTGCACGTCTGTTATCTTGTAATTTTGTAAATCAATATTAAACCACTAATAAGAGAAAGAGAGAAGGGAGTCTGGCGGTAGCGCAGCGGGTTAAGCGTACATGGTGCAGAGCGCAAGGGCCAGCGTCAGGATCCCGGTTCGAGCCTCCGGCTCCCCACCTGCAGGAGGTCGCTTCACAAGCGGTAAAGCAGATCTGCAGGTGTCTGTCTTTCTCTCCCCCTCTCTGTCTTTCCCTCCTCTCTCCATTTCTCTCTGTCCTAGCCAACAACAACAACAACAGCTATGGCAACAATAACAAGCACAACAACAAGGGCAACAAAATGGGAAAAATAGCCTCCTGGAGCAGTGGATTCATAGTGCAGCCACCGAGCCCCAGCAATAACCCTGGAGGCAAAAAAAAAAAGAAAAAGAGAGAGAGAGAAAGAAAGGAAGGAAGAAAGAGGAAGGATGGAAGGAAGAAAGAAAGAGAGAAAGAAGAAAGAAAGAAAGAAAGAAAGAAAGAAAGAAAGAAAGAAAGAAAGAAAGAAAGAAAGGAAAGAAAGAAAGAAAGAATGTGGGGCCAGGCCACGGCACACCTGCTTGAGCGCACGGCCCTGAGTTCAGGCGCCGGGTCTCGAACTGCAGTGGGGAAGCTTCACAAGATACGAAGCAATGCTTCAGGTATCTCTCTGTCCTTTTCCTTCTCCACCTCCATCTCTTCTCTCCTTCTTTCTCAATTTCTGTCTCTATCCAATAAATGAAGCAAACAAAGAATGTTTTTGTCTCCCGGATTATAGCTGGGCTCAGTGCCAGCACTAGGAATCTACCACACCTGGAAGCCAGTTTTTCTTCCTTCCTTTTTTTTTTTTCTTCCATTTTTTAATTTGATAGGACAAAGAGGAACTGAGAGAGGTGGGGGAGATAAAGTGGGAGAGAGAAAGATAGGCACCTGCAGACCTGCTTCATGACTTGTAAAGCATCCCCCCTCCCCCCGCAAGTGAGGAGTGAGGGTTTGAACCTGGATCCTTGCACGGATCTTTGGCATGGTGCTATGTGAGCTTAATCAGGTGTGCCACTGCCTGGGTCCCTAAATAAAATATCTTTAAAAAGAAAAAAATAATAACATGGGCTGGGGAGGTAGCATAATGGTTACTACAAAAAATCTTTCCTGCCTCAGGCTCTGAGGCCCCAGGTTCAATCCCCAGCACCACCATCAGACAGAGCTGGGCAGGACTCTCATTTCGTTCTCTCTGTAATTTACTCATGTTTTTATTTATCATAAGTTTTTTTAAATTAATTTTTGGACAGAGACAGAGAGAAATTGAGAGGGGAGGGGGAGATGAAGAGATAAAGAGAGACCTGCTTCACCACTAGTGAAGCTTCTGCCCCTCAGGTAGGGAGTGAGGACTCAAACCCAGATCCCGAGCACTCTAATGCGTGTGCTCAGCCAGGTGTGTCACCTCTCAGCCCCTGTGTCTTTCTCTGTGTATCTTTCTCATGAAAGTAAATAAAGAAAAAAAACTTTTTATTTCTTTACTGGGGAATTAATGTTTTACATTCGACAGTAAATACAATAGTTTGTACACGCATAACATTCCCAGTTTCAGTTTTTCACATAACAAGACAACCCCCCCCCAGGTCCTCTGTCATCCTTTTTGGACCTGTATTCTCCCCCCACCCACCCCAGAGTCTTTTACTTTGGTGCAATACACC
Source organism: Erinaceus europaeus (assembly GCF_950295315.1). NCBI lineage: Eukaryota > Metazoa > Chordata > Mammalia > Eulipotyphla > Erinaceidae > Erinaceus > Erinaceus europaeus. Next base: position 57,034 of record NW_026647992.1, read on the forward strand.
AACTCCAGTCCAGGTTCTACTTGTGTTTTCTCTTCTGATCTTGTTTTTCAAGTTCTGCCTGAGAGTGAGATCATCCCATATTCATCCTTCTGTTTCTGACTTATTTCACTTAACAGGAATTTTTCAAGGTCCATCCAAGATCAGCTGAAAATGGTGAAGTCACCATTTTTCATAGCTGAGTAGTATTCCATGTGTTTATAGACCACAACTTGCTCAGCCACTCATCTGTTGCTTCCAGGTTTTGGCTATTACAAATTGTGCTGCTAAGAACATATGTGCACACAGATGTTTTAAATTTTTTAAAATATTTATTTATTCATTTTCCCTTTTTGTTGCCCTTGTTGTTGTTGTTTTATTGTTGTACTTGTTGTTGTTATTGATGTCTTCATTGTTGGATAGGACAGAGAGAAATGGAGAGAGGAGAGGAAGACAGAGAGGGGGAGAGAAACACAGACACCTGCAGACCTGCTTCACCACCTGTGAAGCGACTCCCCTGCAGGTGGGGAGTCAGGGCTTGAGCCGGGATCCTTAGGCCGGTCCTCGTGCTTTGCGCCACCTGCGCTTAACCGCTGCGCTACAGCCCGACTCCCACACAGATCTTTTTGGATGGGTGTGTTGGGTTCCTTAGGATATATCACCAAGAGAAGAAGAAGAAAAAACTTATAAAAAAAGAAAGAAGTCAGTGTAGAAGCAAAGTCTGCCTCAGAGCGCCAGTAGGCAGATGGGTGGCTCCCTGTCCCCCAGGACCTGCCCGTCAACGTCAAGTTCATGCTGGAGGGTATGGAGGAGGCGGGCTCTGTGGGCCTGGAGCAGCTGGTGCAGAGGGAGAAGGACGGCTTCTTCTCCGGGGTGGACTACATCGTGATCTCTGATAACTTGTGGCTCAGCAGGACCAAGCCGGCGCTCACTTACGGGACCCGGGGAAACGCCTACTTCACGGTGGAGGTGCTGCACAGTGCTCAGGGGCGGAGGGGGGCTCACCCGGGGGTCTCAGGAGGATGCTGACCCCAGAGCCCCTGTCGTCTCTGCTGCCTGCCTTGTAGGTAAAATGCAGGGACCAGGATTTTCATTCCGGAACTTTTGGTGGCATCCTTCATGAGCCGATGACAGACCTGGTGGCTCTTCTGGGTAATGTTTGCTTTCATCTGGGGTTTGAGCCCCCCTCCCCATCTGCAGGGGGTGGGGAAAACTTCACAAGTAGTGAAGCAGGTCTGCAGGTGTCTGTCTCTTCTTCTCTGTCTGCCCCTCCTCTCTCAGTTTCTCTGTTCTATGAAATAAAGAGGAAGGAAAAAGGAAAAAATGGCCACCAGGAGCAGTGGATTCATTGTGCAGCCACGGAGCCCCAGTGATAACTCTGATGGCAATTTAAAAAAAAAAAAAAGGAAGGAAGGAAGGAAGGAAGGAAGGAAGGAAGGAAGGAAGGAGGGAGGGAGGAAGAAAGGGAAGAAACATACTGGGTCTGGGAGAGCACCAACCTGCATGCCTGAGGCCAGAGGGCAAAAGTTTACCCCTGGCACTGTCTTTTCGGAGATGGCTGATCTCTATTTTATGATTAATTAATCGATGGGTTTTTTTTTTTTTAAAAGAAAATGAACTTGTGGCCAGGGAGTTGGTAGAGTGCAGGCATTGCATGCACAAGGCTCTGCTCCTCCCTTGGGACAGCTATGCCAGGACAATGCTCAGCCCCTCTCTTCTCTCTCTCTCTCTCTCTCCTCTTTAAAAGAAATATGTCATCTTTCAAGAACATCGTTTATGAGACGGAGGTAGTCGAGAGCCAGAACACAAGGGAGGGAAGCCAGCTGAATGTCTTGTCTGTGTCCCACTCCTTCCACTGGGAGTTGACAACATGGGACGTTAACATGGGAGGGACTTTAGCCTGGATGGGAGCAGCCCATCTGCTGGGGTCCAGCTCTCTCCAGCCATCACCGCTCAGGGTGAGTGGTGGCCAGTGGCTCTGCCTCTGGGACCCAGGAGCAGTCACAAAGCCAATCCTCACCCCACCCCCGTTGTCCTGCGCCCCCTCCCAGGGCCCTGTCTCACTCACCTCCCCGCCTGGCGTCCTCACTGTGTCTCCTTGCAGGAAGCCTGGTGGACTCCTCTGGCCACATCCTGATCCCGGGAATCTATGACCAAGTGGATCCTGTGATGGAGGAGGAAAAGGCGATGTACGAAGCCATCGACCTGGACCTGGAGGAGTACCGCCATAGCAGCCGCGTGCGCAAGTTTCTGTTTGACTCCAAGGTCAGGTCGCCCTTGACGAGGGGACAAGGGCTCCCACCTCCTTAGTTCCCAGCACCCGTGCTCACCCGCCTGTCCCAGAATCCACAGCAGGAGCAGCTCCCTCTTTTTCAGCCTTCTGGGCCAAACACTCCTTTTTAAATATATATTTATTTTTATTATTTTAAATTTTTATATTTATTTCCTTTTGTTGCCCTTGTTGTTTTATTGTTGTAGTTATTATTGATTTTGTCGTTGTTGGACAGGACAGAGAGAAATAGAGAGAGGAGGGGAAGACAGAGAGGGGGAGAGAAAGACAGACACCTACAGACCTGCTTCACCGCCTGTGAAGCGACTCCCCTGCAGGTGGGGAGCCGGGGGCTTGAACCCATATCCTTACGCCGGTCCCTGCGCTTCATGCCACATGTGCTTAACCCGCTGCACAACTGCTGGACTCCTTAAAATATAACTTTTTTTTTATTTCTTTATTGGGGAATTAATGTTTTACATTCAACAGTAAATACAATAGTTTGTACATGCATCACATTCCCCAGTTTCCCATATAACAATACAACCCCCACTATGTCATTTATCATCCTTCATGACCTGTATTCTCCCCACCCACCCACCCCAGAGTCCTTTACTTTGGTGCGATACGCCAATTCCAATTCAGGTTCTACTTGTGTTTTCTTTTCTGATCTTGTTTTTCAACTTCTGCCTGAGAGTGAGATCATAAAATATATATTTTTAAAAACTTATTTATTATTGGATAGAAACAGAGACAAATCGAGAAGGAAAGAGGAGAGAGAGGGAGACAGACAGACAGACACCCGCAGCCCTGCTTCACCGCTCATGAAGCTTCCCCCCTGCAGGTGGGGACCAGGGGCTTGAACCCGGACTCGCGCACTGTGACGCCTGGGCTTAACCAGGTGTGCCCCTGCCTCCCTCCTTTTTAAATAAGTTTTTATTTATTTATTTTTATTTTAATGAGAGAGATACAGAAAAACATGGAGAGAGAGACCAGAGCACTGCTCAGCTTTGGTTTATGGTGGTGCTGGGGATTGAACCTGGGAGCTTGGAGCCTCAGGCAGGAAAGTCCTTTGCAGAACCATTCTGCTGTCTCCCCAGCCCAGACACTCCTTTTTCTGGGGTTCAGCTGGCTCTGAGTCACCTCCCAGCCACGCATTTCAGGTTTCAAAGACAGGTCTTCTGTCTAAGGTTGAGACCTGCTCAGAGTCTCCGAGCTCCCACGCCCTGCCCCTCCTCCCCCCTCCCCCTTACCCACTTCCTCCCCCTCCTCCCCTCTCCCTCTTCTCCCCTCTCCCCCCTCCTCCCCTCTCTCCTCCCCCTCCTTCTCCCCTCCTTCCCCTACTCCCTACCTCCTCCTCCCCTCTCCTCCTTTCCCCCTCCCTCCCCTTCTCTCTCTCCCTTCCTCCCTCCTCCCATCCTCTTCCCCCTCTCCCCCTCCTCCTCCTCTCCCCCTCCTCCCCCCTCCCCTTCCTCCTTCCCTTCCCCTCCCCCTCCTCCATCAGAGCTCTGCTCAGCTCTGGCTGATGAATGCACCCGGGACTGAACCTGGTGCCTCCAAACATCAGGCATGAAAGTCTGTCACATAAACCACTGAGCTATCTCCCCAACCCTAGAACCAGATTTCTCAAGGGCTTCCTTGCCCTTGTCTGTGAGCTGTGTCAGGTGGAAAGACTGTCTCAGACACCACCATCATCGTCCACTGGCGACCTGAGCTGCTTTACACAGTCACACATGGCAGGTGTGGCATAAAGCTCCCCCCACCCGGCACCGATGTCCCTAGCCCCAGCCCCACCTCCACTGCCCCCAGAGCTCTCACAGACCCTAAGCGGCTGGCCACTGAGGCAGCATTCTCTCTGCGAGTTGACTTGCCTCCGCCTCCAGTCAGAATGTCCCACAGAGGAGGGGACCCGCCGGGGAGGGGAGGGGAGGGGAGGGAAGCTGTCTTCCAGTTCTTCACTTCACTCTTCACTTTTCCTTCATGAAGCACAGTCCTCTCCAGTTTTGCCCGCCCATTTGATTCAGAACAACACAGGCCCAGAGCAGGATGGAGACAGACAGCAGAATGGTTCTGCAAAGAGCCTCTCCTGCCTGAGCCTCCAAAGTCCCAGGTTCAATCCCCCAAACTACCGTAAGCCAGAGCTGAGCAGTGCTCTGGTGAAACAAATGATAGATAAATAAGAATCATAGGGGCTGGCGGCGGTGCTTCCGGTTAAGCGCACACGGCATGAAGCGCAAGGACCCGCACAAGGATCCCGGTTTGAGCCCCCAGCTCCCCACTTGCAGGGAGGTCACTTCACAAGCAGCAAAGTAGGTCTGTAGGTGTGTCTCTCTCTTCCTCTCTCTCTTCCCCTCCCTTCTCAATTTCTCCTTGCCATAAAATAAAATGGAAAACAGAAATTACCACCAGGAGCAGTGGATTTGTAGTGCCAACACCAAGCCCCAACAACAACCCTGAAGGCGAACAAATACATAAATATAAAAGAAATATAAAAACTCATGAGCGGCAGCCTCCTGCTGAGTATGCCGCCTCTGCTTTCTTCTCTTGCCCCACCCCCAAGTTGGCTATTTTATTTATTTACTTATGAATGAGAACAGGCATCTAAGAGAGACAGGGCATCACTCTGGGATGCCCTGCCGGGAATCAAACTCAGGACCTCATGCCCACAGCCTAACACTCCAGCCACGGCATAAGCTCCCTCACTACCCCCTGACTTCTTTATCTAGTCACTGCACAACACCTTTGTTTTTAATTTCTTTTTTTTTAATTTTTTTTAATATTTTATTTTATTTATTTATTCCCTTTTGTTGCCCTTGTTGTTTTATTGTTGTAGTTATTATTGTCGTCGTCGTTGGATAGGACAGAGAAAAATGGAGAGAGGAGGGGAAGACAGAGGGGGAGAGAAATATAGACACCTGCAGACCTGCTTCACCGCCTGTGAAGCGACTCCCCTGCAGGTGGGGAGCCGGGGTTCGAACCGGGATCCTTATGCTGGTCCTTGTGCTTTGCGCCACCTGCGCTTAACCCGCTGCGCTACAGCCCGACTCCCCTGTCTTTAATTTCTTTATTGGAGAATTAATGCTTGACATTCGACAGTAAATACAATAGTTTGTACATGCATAACATTTTCCTGTTTTCCACAGAACAATACAACCCCCACTAGGTCCTCTGTCATCCTTTTTGGACCTGTATTTTTCCCCCCACCCACCCCAGAGTCTTTTACTTGGGTGCAATACGCCAATTCCAGTTCAGGTTCTACTTGTGTTTTCTCTTCTGATCTTGTTTTTCAACTTCTGCCTGAGAGTGAGATCATCCCATATTCATCCTTCTCTTTCTGACTTATCTTACTTCACATCAATTTTTCAAGCTCCATCCAAGATTGGCTGAAAATGGTGAAGTCACCATTTTTTACAGCTAAGTAGTGTTCCATTGTGTATACAGACCACAACTTGCTCAGCCACTCATCTGTTTTTGGACACCTGGGTTGCTTCCAGGTTCTGGCTATTATAAATTGTGCTGCTAAGAACATATGTGCACACCATCTTTTAATAGCTTAGCTAACCCAGAGGACTACAGGGTGAAGAAGGGGCCTCAGCTAGGAAGGTCCCCCTCCAGCACAGAAGGGGACAAAGGCTCCTTGAAGGACACCTCCTCCTCCTCCTTCTCCTTCTGTTGTTGAGTCAGATGTTGTTGAGCGTGGGCCGCGGAGAAGAGAGAGGGTGTCCGGAGCGAAGAGGAAACACAAATCTTTATTCGCGCTGGCACCTCAGAGTTGGGTGCTAGAGAAGCAGGTTGGGCCATGTGGAGGTAGCGAAAATGGCCGCCTCACGCAGTAACCTTTCCTGCGTCTGAACACCGGAGTGAAGCGCTGGCAAGAGAGAGCAAGGTGCGGAAGAAGAAGGGCTTTTATAGGAGCAGCTTTCGCGAGAATGGGAAGGGGGAGGAGTAACCATAGCACTCCAGGATAGGATAATAACTCTGTGAGAATGGGAGGGGGGAGGAGTAACCAGAGCACTCCGGATATCGCGGGGATATAGACAATGCCCTGAGGGCACAACATGGCAGAACAGGCACTCTGAGAATGTCCCAACTCTCTCGGGGAACTAGCAGTAGCCTGAGGGGACAACATGGCAGATGTGACTGCATCTGCACAATTCCCCAGCATCTCCCTCTTTCCTTTTATCTAATGCCCAGGGCAACAGTGTGTAAAGTCTATGAACTACTCAGGGTCAGTCTATGAAAAACCAGCAATGTGAAGGAAAGGAAGCTGCTGTAAAATTGTCTAAAGTGTCCAAAGGGTATACCAGCAAGTCCGATAGAAGTCTCAGTCCAAAGTAGGCGACTAGGGGGAGAAATGGCAGGGGATAAAGTGCTGCATGAGGAAGGTCAGCCTCTGGAATTCTGCTTTTCTGTAGATTGTGAGCTGGAACCGCCAAAACGTGACAGGTCAAAGCAGAAGCAGGAAAGGCAGACAGGCAGTAAAAAGTTCTGTCCTTGGAGTCTGTGAATCAGGTTCTTCAGATCACGTCAGGTGACATCTAGGGTTTCGGGGGGGTGTGCCACTGTAGTCATGCCATCTAGTGGGTGATGTCAGGGTGTGCAGGGGTCCAGATGGTTTTTCTGGGATTCCTGTGGAAGAAACATAAACAATCTGCTTCTCGTGGTTAGCAGGGCATCTGATTTGAATGCTTTATAGAAAAAGAGGTTTGGTGCCTTGACCAACTGAGTATTGGGGGATGTATCTTTCCTATTCATTTATGATTATATTTTATATTATTTGTCATGGTAGTCAGCCGTTATCTGGAAGGTCCTGGGTGATTCATGGGGAAAAAGACCTTATCTTTTAACAAAGACTCTAAGGTGTAGGGAAGCGGGAACTATCTTATCCCTTTTTTTTTTTTTTTTTTGTATCTTGCCTTTTGTTGCCCTAGTTGTTCTTGTTGTAATTATATTGTTGTTATTGCTGATATTGTGGTTGTTGGATAGAACAGAGAGAAATGCAGAGAGGAGGGGAAGACAGGGGGAGAGAAAGACACCTGTAGACCTGCTTCACCGCCCGTGAAGTGATTCCTCTGCAGGTGAGAAGCCGGGGGCTCAAACTGGGATCCTCAAGCCAGTTCTTGCACTTAGCGCCACCTGCGCTAAACCCGCTGCGCCACCGCCCGATTCCCAGGAACTATCTTTTAACATAAACTCTATGGCCATGCCAATAGCAACCTTGAGGGCACATGTGGCTCCCCACATCCTTCTCCTCCTCCTCCTCCTCTTCCTCTCCCTCCTTCTCCTTCTCCTTCTCCTTCTCCTTCTTCTCCTTCTCCTCCTCCTCCACCTCCTCCTCCTCCTCCTCCTCCTTCTTCTCTCTCTCTCTCTTTCTCTCTCTCTCCCTCTGTCCCTCTCTCTCCTTACCTCCAGTCTGCATGGTAAAGATGAACTGAAGTAAGATCTCTTTGTAGGAAGAGGACCCAAAACTCCCTCATTGCAACAGGGGCCAGGCTCGAACCTGGCTGTGCACAGGCAAAGCTGCTCACTACCCAAGTGAGTCTCCCCCCCCACTTTTTTGGCCTCCAGGTTATCACTGGGGCCTGGTGCCGGTGCCTACAGTATGAATCCACTGCTCCTGGAGGATATCTCTTCCATTGTGTTGTTGTTGTTATAATAACTATTGTTGTTGTTGGATAGGACAGAGAGAAATGGAGAGAGGAGGGGAAGACAGAGAGGGGGAGAGAAAGACAGACACCTGCAGACCTGCTTCACCACCTGTGAAGAGACTTCCCCTGCAGGTGGGGAGCCAGAGGCTTGAACCAGTATCCTTACGCCAGTCTTTGCTCTACTTGCGCTTAACCCGCTGTGCTACCACCTGACACCCACCCCCAAGTGAGCCATTTTAACACTCCTTCAGCTGAGCATCCATTTGTCTCCCTTACTCTTCAAACTTGGAGTTGGGTATCATGACTCTAGCAGTTGGGTGCCAAGAATTGGCTGGTTTTGTGTGTGTTCATTATTATTTTTTAAAATATTTATGTATTCCCTTTTGTTGCCCTTGTTGTTTTATTGTTGCACTTATTATTGTTGTTGTTATTGATGTCATCGTTGATGGACAGGACAGAGAGAAATGGAGAGAGGAGGGGAAGACAGAGAGGGGGAGAGACAAACAGACACCTGCAGACCTGCTTCACTGCCTGGGAAGCGACTCCCCTGCAGGTGGGGAGCCGGAGGCTTGAACCTGGATCCTTGCGCAGGTCCTTACTCTTTGTGCCACGTGCGCTTAACCTGCTGCGCTACCACCTGACTCCCCATTATTTTCTTTTTAATGTGTGATTAATAGTAGGTTACAAGATTGTAAGAAGACAGTGTCTAGTACCACAAGCACGCACCACCAGAGTTCTGTATTTTTGTACATTCTTGACGTGTGCTGAGTCCCAAGTCTGAGCCCCAGCTCTCTGCTCCGTCACAGTCAGGATGCAGAGAACCAGCCGGCACAGCCCCTTAACGGAGTCAGAACACGAGAGTCTGTTTGAAAACTCTCAATCCAGGAGGTGTCGCTACCTGCTGGTGCTTCCTCGCTGATGTCTCATGGTCTCAGAGCACTCCCCTCGTGTCTGATGCACGGATCAAAGCACACTCACACTCCCAAACACAGATGGCGCCTGCGTGCCCTCTGTCCAAACCTTTCTACGGCACGGTAGCTCTCAGCAGACATGTGCTTGACACATTTTTGCTCTTGAGAAATTGTGCTGACAGTTGAAGTAAATTTTCTGGGATTGAAATAATAATAATAATAATAATAATAATAATAATAATAATACACCTCTTGGGGGGGGGGTGATGAGTTGGTGCTCCCTAATCTGCAAGGCTCAGAGCTCAGTAGCCAGGCCCTTATCAGCAGTGGAGGTGAGATCTCTGTTCTCAGAGACGGGGCCACCCGCACCCTGGGTGCAGACACGCGAGCTCCATCCGCTGGAGCGTGTTCTCACACGGTTTTCTGCGGATGTTGTTCCGGGCTCTAGGAGGAGATTCTGATGCACCTCTGGAGGTACCCGTCTCTCTCCATCCACGGCATCGAGGGAGCCTTTGATGAGCCCGGAGCCAAGACCGTCATCCCCGGCAGGGTCCTGGGCAAGTTCTCCATCCGCCTGGTCCCGCATATGAACACAACAGCAGTAGAGAAGCAGGTACCCCCACACACCGATGCCCAGTGCCGCCTGCCCCCAGCCCCGTGAGCCCTTTCCTGGTAGCGCTGGTGGATCAGCCCTCCCCCCTGACCGCCACTTCCAGAGGGACTGAACAAATGTCAGAAAGCCACTAGGGGTTTTGTTCCGGAAAAATCTCTCTCTCCAATTATGTGCAATTAGAGTCATCAGCTAGACATGGGAGTCGTGGAGTGATGGGACATTTGGAAGAAACAGAAATGCAGGTCAGGAGGCAAGTGGCTCGGGGCACAGAGGGAGGTGCTCATTGCCTGTGGCTGATGGGCCAGAAATCCCCGATGGGAAGGGTGAGAAGGGAGGGGTACTGGAGCTGAACTCAGGCAGATGGCCGACTGGGCTTAGAACCCTGCTTCCCAGGCCTCTCCCCCACGGCTGCCTCATCTTTCTTGGTTGCAAGCTCAGTGGCCTGTCTTGGCTTCTCCACCTTCTGGGTCTCACCCCTGCTTTTCCTCTCAGCCCCTCCCTTCCCCCACCCCGTTATTCCATGTCCCCCCCTCCATCCCTCCTTCCTCTCTCCTCCTCCTCCTCTTTTTCCTTTCCTCCTTCCTTCCCCTCTTACTTTTGGAAACGTCCTGTGGTATCTTCACTCCACAAGGGCAGGATTTTCCTCTTCTTGGTCATAATCCTAATCCTGCACTTAGAAGACTCTTCCACCTAGAACACTCCTGCTCCTAGAACCCTCTAGAACCCAGAATAGACTCCTGAAACTAGAATGCCCCTGCTCGCAGGATGACCCCTGTGCCTGGAACAGTTTCTTCCCCTATAGCCGCTCTGCGCCTAGAACAAGCACCCCTGAATCTAGAGCCTCCTGTGCACAGAACACAGCTGCACCTGAGCCCACACCTGAGCCAGAGCAGCCCCTGCGCCCGGCTCTGCCAACAGCGCCGGCCTCTTCAGCCGTTGTCTGTCGAGTTCCTGAATGGAAGGAATCTTTCAGAGGGTACAGTTCCCCCAACATAATTCCACAGCCCAGAGAAGGAGGCAGACAGCCAGGCTTCTTCTTCTGACTTGGAATTATTCTCACTCCAGAAAATTCCAGATGTGTAGAATGGGGAGACAGAGGGAGACACCTGCAGCACTGTTTCACCACTTGTAAGGCTTCCTCCCTCCCTTCGCAGGTGGGGACTGGGCTTGAACCTGGTTCCTTGCGCATGGTGACAGGCCCGCTGCCTGGCCCCTTGTAGAGCTTCTTCACCCAGCCCTCTGTGGCTGGGCATGGAGGCTGATTCCACATCTCAGCTTCTGAGACGATCACAGCTCTGAGCAAAGGGTCCCTACAGCTTTGAGCCAGTACCGTGTCCCCTGGGTACATGCCTAGGAGGGGAACGCTGGGTCACACCAGACCGTTCTCCACAGGGATCATCCCAGTCTGCCCCTCCAACCACACACACACAGAGGACCCCCTTTCTCTCCTCCTCATCCTCACCAGCTCTGGTGGGTCCATCGGTGTCTGGCAGGAGCCTCCACTGCCGGCGCTGCTCACAGGAGAGACGGCTTGGCGTCTCCCTCACAGCTGGAACCGTCCCCTTTCAGGTGAAGCAGCACCTAGAACACGTGTTCTCCGCGAGGAACAGCGCGAACCAGGTGGCGGTCTCCATGACGCTGGGGCTGCAGCCGTGGGTGGCGAACGTGCGGGACCGACAGTACCTGGCAGCCCGGAGAGCCATCCGGGCAGGTGGGAGTCATGACGCCGAGGGGAAGCCGGGCTCTGGAGCTTGTGGCCGTGACCTAGCAGATGCCGCTGGGCTTGTCTGCTCTGGTGTCAGTGTGTGAGGAGCATGAATGGGGCAGGGGGGCGGGAGGGAGCCTGCATGCTGTCTCTCCAACCCCTTCCACTGATGAGAAGGTTCCGTGGTCTTCAGAGAAGGCCCAGGTGGAGGAGGCCGGGGTGCAGGCTCACAGGTGGGCAGCTGACTCTGGGGCACAGTGAGGGGCGTGGAAACCTCAGGTGAGGCCCAGTATATCTGCCACACCTGAGCAGGCAGGTGAAGTGGCTGCCCCGCCCCCTGCAGACCACCCCCCCCAAGGGGCAGAGGAGGGGCCCTGGCTTCCGTGAGCCCGGGCTGTGCACAGGGGTCCTAGTTCAAAGGCAGAGGGGGCATTTCCGGGAAGCACACTCACCCAGGGCGCGCGTGCACGTGTGTGTGTGCGTGTGTGTGTGTGTGTGCTACATGTGTATGACATGCGAGTATCACATGTGTTTGATGTGCTTTAACCCAGGGCACCACCGCCCGGCCCCAATGTGTAATATTTTCTTTCTCCCTTTCTCTGTTTTTCCTCTGTTTTCTTCCTTCCTTCATTCTTTAAAGATCTGTTTCTCTCCCTCCCTCCTTCTTCCTTTCTCCTTTTCTTTAAAACTTTTTAATTTTTAAATTTTTTTTTACCAGAGCATTGCTTAACTCTGGCTGATCTTGTGTGGGGGATTGAAACTGGGACTTCAGAACCTCAGTCACCAGTCTCTTTACATAACCTTTATACTCCCCACCTCTGCCCTCATTAAATCTTTTTCTTCCTTCCCTCTCTTTAGCATTTATTAGTGATTTAAGAATGATTTATAAGATTATGGGGGCTTCCCTATACCAACACAGACCAGAGCTGACCAGTGTTCTGGTTAATATATGGATAGAGATATACCCACAGCCACCACCAAAATTCTGTGCCCCAGCCGCAATGATAACCTGCGTAGTTATCACTGGGACCCGGATGGTTTCTCCTTTTTGCTGTTTTTGCTTCAGATCTGTATCCATCATGACAGAAGCTGTGGTGAAGGCTGGGGTGGTCTCTCACCTCCCGACCACTTCAGAGATGGAATTGACCCAGAGAGATCCTCTGAGCTGTGCTCACACGTGGCCCTGGAGCCATGTCTTCAAGGAAAAGAAATAATCACATACAGAATTATTTAATTTTAATTTTATTTTTTACCAGAGCCCTGCTGAGCTCTGGCTCATGTTGGTGATGGGGACTGAACCCGAGATTTTGGGGCCTCAGGCAGGAGAGTCTCTTTGCAGAACCACTGTGCTGTCTCTCCCACCCACCAAACAGAAATGTTTCAAAGGAGGGAGAAGAGGCAGTGAAGAGAAAGCAAAGGCCACATTTGGTGGGTTCCTGGGGTGTTGGGTCATGACAGAATCCCAACCCCTTCCCTGTCCTCTGTTCCCTGGGTCTCAGTGTTTGGGACGGAGCCAGACATGATCCGGGACGGCTCCACCATCCCGATCGCCAGAATCTTCCAGGACACCCTGCAGAAGAGTGTGATGATGCTGCCACTTGGTGCTGTGGATGACGGGGAGCACTCTCAGAATGAGAAGATCAACAGGTGGCTGACCTGGGGCTGCCCCACACCCTGCTGTCTCACCCTCCTTGGCTAAGTACATTTTTCTTACTTTTTCCTTCCTTCCTTCCTTCCTTCCTTCCTTCCTTCCTTCCTTCCTTCCTTCCTTCCTTCCGTTTTCCCCTCTCTCTCCATCCCTTCCTTTCTCTCTCTCTCTCTCTCTCTCTCTCATTTTGATAGCACAAAGAGAAATGGAGAGGGGAGGAAGAGACAGAGAGTGAGAGAGACAGGCCGACACCTGCAGACCTGCTTCACTGTTCATGTGGTGTCTGTTACAGAGCAAAAATCAAATCTCCATCCACTGCAAGGAAGCAAAAGATGTTTATTTACGAATTGCAATCCGGGCCGAGTGGTGACTGATATTAGTCTACCAAGCTCGACCCTGAACAAGGCTCAAACCACACAAGTTATAGGATTCCAGAGTACATTCTGGGTGGGGAATATGCAAAACTAGAATTTTAACACACACTCAATAGCATTTTACAGAAAACGCAGGATCCAATCATTTCAGACATTGCAATACCCTAAGCAGCCTATAAGAATTGTCTGATTTCAAGCCTTTATGCAAAATAGGGTCACCACACTTTTTTGTTGTCAGCTAAGACCACCGGGCTATCAGCTCCCTCGACCTTGAGCAATGGTTGGGTTTCAAGGACTTGGTTAGGCGAGCTGTTCTCTTTAAGACAAACAACAGGTGGCTTACATCTTGGTGTGTGGGTTTTGTCTAGCCCTGCTTTTTACAGGAATTTTCCACTGCAGGCAGAAAAGCAACTATACTTACAACTCATGCTTAAAATTTTACTTAAAGCAATTCTAAAGTTACTGCTTCTAACAGTGTCCTCCCCTGCAGGTGGGGTGCGGGGGCTTGAACCCAGGTCCTTGTGCTTGGTGATGTATGAGCTTAAATGGATGCACCACCGCCCCACCCCTTGAGTTTGCTTTTTCAAAATTCACTTATTTATTTACTTATTGAATAGAGACAGAGAGAGAAAAGTCGAGAGGGAAGAGAGAGAGAGAGAGATAGGGAGATAAAGACAGACACCTGCAGCCCTGCTTCACCACTTGTGAAGCTTTCCCCCTGCAGGTGGGGACCAGGGGCTTGAACCTGGGTCCCTGAGCATGGTGGTGTGTGCCGTCAACCAGGTGTGCCACTGCCAGGCCCCAAAACTCATTTATATATTGGAGAGAGCAAGGGAGAGAGAGAGAGAGAGAGAGAGAGAGAGAGAGAGAGAGAGAGAGAGGGAGAGAGGCAGGCCAGAGCTCTAGTATAGTCAATGGAGGAAACTGCATTTGACCCTCACGTTTTCAAGTTAAGGACTCTACCCACTGCACTACTTCCCAGGGGACTGGGCTCACTGTTTTTAACTCCTTACGTATTGTATTGTATTTGTTTATTGAAGAGAGAGATAGATTAAGGAGAGAGAAGGAGAGCCAGACATCCCTCTGGTCCATGTGCTGCTAGGGATTAAACTCAAGACCTCATGCTTGAGAGCCTGACACTCTACCCACTGCCCCAGCTGTCAGGCGGCTGGGCTCAGTGCCTGAAATGGGCTTTGTGGCAGCTCTAATCTTCCCATTAAAATTGTAGGGACTCCTCCCTGTGTCCTATCATTTTAAGAGAAACATTGGGTGGGGGAGACGGCAGAATGGTTCTGCAAAGGGACTCTCGTGCCTGAGGCTCCAAAGTCCCAGGTTCAACACCCCCACCCCCCGCACCACCATAAGCCAGAGCTGAGCAGTGCTCTGGTAAAATCAGTAAATGAAACAGTGTGCTTCTGCTTCTCTGTTCTGTCTTTTCCTCTCATTAGGCGGAACTACATAGAAGGCTCCAAGCTGTTTGCTGCCTTTTTCCTAGAGCTGGCTGAGCTACACCAGTGACAGCTGGAGCCCCAGCCTCCAGCCGGGACCAGGACGCGCCTTTGGGTGCTGGACTAGCGATGAGATGTGTCTCAGGTCCCCCTCCTTCCAGAAGCCGTCGACTTCCAGCTGCGTGGGGGAGCTCAGAGAGCCAGACGCAGGGAGAGCCCCTTCTGCATGAGGCCAGCGTGACCCCCACGTGCTGCCTCCGGATTCCAAGTGCTCGGGACACATAACCATGCCGCTGCCACCTTGCTGTCTCCCTTGCTTTCTGCTCATGAACCTCCTCCCGGTGGCGCCTCTCACAGGGGTTCCTGCAGGGTGGCACCAGGTGGCTTTTTGGTTCTGAATCACTGGGGCTCGGTGCCTGTATGGTGGCTACACTTGTCCTGGTGTCCTTTCTTTCTTCATATTTTTATAGAAACAGAGATAGAGAGAGAGGGAGGGAGGGAGAGAGAAAGGGGAGAGGGAGGGAGGGAGAGAGAAGGGGGGAGAGAGAGGGAGGGAGGGAGAGAGAAGGGGGGGAGAGACA
>NW_026647993.1:0-25000 GCF_950295315.1 Erinaceus europaeus
TCCCCACCCTGCGCACAGCTCCCACCACACCGCCCCTCCCCCCCCCCCCCATCTCAACTGGGAAGATTCTGGACTCCTGGCAGCCATGACCTCACCCAGTGGGGAGAAGAGAAGGACACCGGAGAAAGGACAGGGGGAGACAGGGAGGAGAGAGAGAGATGCAAGGAAGGAGGGAGCAGGGAGGAGAGACAGAGACAAACAAGCCAGCAGGAAGGGAGAGAGACGAGAGCCTCGGGGGCCCCAGAATGACAGGCCCCAGGCCCACACCAGCATCCTGGCCACAGGGGGAGATCTGGGGGGTGTCAGACAGAGTCACCATGCTGAGACATCTAGGACCTTTGAGACCAGCTCTGACTAATGCCTTCTCCACCACAGTATAGACATTCTGGCTGGTAAGTGGACAGTCTAGCTGGTTAGTGGACATTCTAGCTGGTTAGTAGACATTCTAGCTGGTTAGTAGACATTCTACTGGTTAGCAGACATCCTATCTGGTTAGTAGCCATTCTAGCTAGTCAGCGGACATTCTAATTGGTTGGTAGACATTCTAGCTGGTTAGTAGAAACTTCTAGCTGGTCAGTAGACATTTAAGCTTTTAAGCGGACATTCTGGCAGGCTGGTAGACATTCTAGCTGGTTAATAGACATTCTAGCTGGTTAGTAGACATTCTAGCTGGTTGGTAGACATTCTAGCTACTAAGTGGACATTCTAGCTGGTTAGTAGACATTCTAGCTGGTTGGTAGACATTATAGTTGGTTAGCAGACATTCTAACTATTTAGTAGACATTTAAGCTAGTTAATGTAGACATTCAACCTAGTTAATAGACATTCAAGCTGGTTAATAGACATTCAAGCTAGTTAATAGACACTGAAGTTGATTAATATGCTTTCAAGCTAGTTAATAGACATTGAAGCTGATTCAGCTGGGAGAGGCAGGGAGAGGTCTCTGGAAGCCAGGGAGCCTGAAGGCTGCGACAGCTTGTCCCTGAAGCAGAAACTCAGCATTGTGTTGGGGTTTGGCAGGGAGCTGTGGGGACCCCCTCCCAGCTGGACCTGGGTAAACAAGTCAATATCAATGGCGGGGGGGGGGGGGGGGGAGGGAGAGTGGGTGGGCAGCTGCTTCCCGGCTGCCAGGCTTGAGATGAAGAATTGATCCCCAATACCAGCAGCTAATTACATCAGGGCCCCCGGGCATCACTGAGGGTCAGCTTAGGATGGGGGGCACTGCAGTCTTGATGCTGCCCCTGCCTGCCCTGCCCCTGCCCCTCCCTGCCCCTGCCTGCCCTGCTCCTGTCCCTCCCTGCCTGTGCCTGCCCTGCCTCTCCCTGCCCCTGCCTGCCCTACCCCTGTCTGCCCCTTCCTGCCCTGCCTGTCCTGCCCCTTCCGGCCCCTTCCTGCCCCTGTCTGCCCTGCCCCTGCCCTGTCTCTGCCGAAGCCCTGACTCTCCCTGCTTCTCCATGCCCTGCCCCTGCCCCTGTCTGCCCCTTCCTGCCCTGCCTGTCCTGCCCCTACCTGCCCTGCCCCTGCCTTGTCCCTGCCTCACCCTGCCTCTACCTCAGTCCTGCCCCTCTGTCCTCTGCCTTCCCCAGCCCCTCTCCTTTCCCCTGCAGGTGGGGACCAAAGGTTTGAACCCAGGTCCTCTTGCACTGTAATGTGTATGCTTAACCAGGTGTGCCACCACCAGGCTCCTTCAACCCCATTATCTAAAGACCAGCTTCCTGCCCCTTTGTTTGTTCCCAGAGAGAAGTGGCAGAGAGAGAGGGAGAGAGAGAGAGGGAGAGGGAAGGTGAGGAAGGGAGGGACGGAAAGGTAAGGAGAAGGAGGGAGGAAAAAGGAGAGGGATAGAGAATGGGAGAGAGAGGAAGGGAGAAAGGAAGAGAGAGAGGAAGCAAGAGAAAAATAGAGAAAGGGGAGAGGGAGAGAGAAAGAGGGGGGAAGGAAGGGAGGGAGAGAGAGAGGGAGGGAGGGAGGGAGAGAGAGAGGGAGGGAGGGAGAGAGGGAGGGAGGGAGAAAGAGAGAGGGAGGGAGGGAGGGAGGGAGAGAGAGAGAGAGAGAGGGAGGGAGGGAGGGAGAGAGAGAGAGAGAGAGAGAGAGAGAGAGAGAGGGAGAGAGCCCATGCCAGACACTCCTGTGCTTCCTCAAGCCTCCCCTTGGCCATCAGACAGTCCCAGTCCCAGGTCTTCACTGAAGCCCCTGGGGGCCTGCTGGGATCCCCAGCTTGCAAGGCCCACAGACGCCCACAGTCCACCCCTGGTCTGGTGGCTGGGCCCCACCTGGCCCCCAGAGACCCAGAGCTCCTGTCCAGATCCAACCTGGTGGTGCTTCTCCACTAACCTGGCCCAGGCCTAGGGCCCCACACCCCACCTGCTCTAGTCCTAGTGACACAGGTGACAGTCTCTCTCTCTCCCTCCCCTTTCTCTCTCTTCTCCCTCTCTCTCCCTTTCTCTCTCTCTTTCCCCATCTCTCTCCCCCCTCCCTTTCTCTCTCACATCTCTCTCCCCTCTCCCTCCCTCTATCTCTCCCCTCTCGTCTCTCTCTCCCCTCTTTTCCCTCTCTCTCTCTCCTCTCTCCTTTCCTCTCTCTCTCTCCCCCTCTCTCTCCTCTTTCTCTTCCCTCCCCCCCCAGCTGTGACTCCAAACCCACCATCCCCAGAGCCCTGGGAGAGGCTGTGTGAGGACTTGCCAGTGTTTTGTTGATTGAAGAGCTCTGTCTGCCTGTCCCTCCAGATCTGAGGTGTCTGAGCCCCCCCCCCCATTAATCAGCCCCAGTAATTAACTAACACCGACCTGTAATTAGGGGATTGACTTGTTGCTGTGATTGTTTACTCGGAGGTTCTCCATGAGGACAGGGATGGCTTGGGCATGGGGGGCATGGGGGCACAGGGGCACATGGGCATGGGGACACTGGGGCATGGGGGCATGTGGGCATGGGGGCACATGGGCATGGGGTCACAGGGGCACGGGGGCATGGGGGCATGGGGGGCACGTGGGCATGGGGGCACATGGGCATGGGAGCATGGGGGCACATGGGGTCACATGGGGCATGGGGGCACGGGGGCATGAGGCACATGGGCATGGGGGCACGGGGGCACAGGGGCATGGGGGCACAGGGGCATGGGGGCACATGGGCACAGGGGCATGGGGGCACAGGGGAACATGGGCACAGGGGCATGCGGCATGGGGGCACATGGGCATGGGGGTATGGGGGCACATGGGCATGGGGCACGGGGGCATGGGGGCACAGGGGAACATGGGCACAGGGGCATGCGGCATGGGGGCACATGGGCATGGGGGTATGGGGGCACATGGGGGCACATGGGCATGGGGCACGGGGGCATGGGGGCACAGGGGCATGGAGGCACTGGGACATGGGGCACATGGGCATGGGGGCACAGGGGCATGGGGGCACAGGGGCATGGGGGCACATGGGCACGGGGACATGGGGGCACATGGGCAGATAGGGCCTCCAGGCTGGGAGGGGTGGTGACCCTGAGCTGTGATGTTGAGTCAGTGCTGAGCTCCATGGGCCCATGGGGGAGGAGGTGATGGTGGGCGAGAGTGGCCATGCTGTTTCTTAGTCTATTTTGATCTGTAGATAGTTTGCATGCGTGGTCTCACTACAACGGTCTCTATTCTTCCTTCCTTCCTTCCTTCCTTCCTTCCTTCCTTCCTTCCTTCCTTCTTCTCCTCCTCCTCCCCTTTTTCTCCTCCCCCTCCTCTTTCTCCTCCTCTTCTCCTCCCCCTCCTCTTTTTCCTCCTCCTCCTCTTCTCTTCCTCTTCCTTCTTTATTGGGGGGATTAATGGTTCACAGTCAATACAGTTATTGGTCCAAGTGTAAAATTACTCAGTTTTCTGCAAAACATTCTCCCTACCCCCAGCCCAAGTCCTCCTCCACCATCAGGCTCCAGGACCTGAAAGTTCCCCTCCTCCAGGGTCCTTTACTTTGGTGCAATAAACCAAAGTCTAAGTTCTGCTTGGTGTTTCTCCTTCTGTTCTGATCTCTCCACTTCTGTCCGTGAGTGAGGTCACCCCATCTTCATCCTTCTCTTTCTGGCTAATCTTACCTCACATGATTCTTTCAGGCTCCATCCAAGAGGAAGTGAAGAAGGTGATCTTATCATTCTTCATAGCTGAGTAGTATTCCATTGTGTACATAGACCACAACTTTCTCAGACACCCATCTGCTGTTGGATCCCCATGTTTTTCCCTCCAGGGCTATTGATGGGTCTTGGTGCCATCACTATGAATCCACTGCTCCTGACAGCCATTTTCCCTCCCCCAACTTTCTGTTTTATTGGACAGGACAGAGTGAAATTGAGAAAGGAGGGTGAGGTAGAGAGGGGGAGAGACAGAGAGACACATGCAGCTCTGCTTCACTGCTCCTGAAGGTTCCCCCCACCCCACAGGTGGGAACCAGGGGCCCTAACCTGGGTCCTTGCACATGGTAACGTGTGCACTATACCAGGTGTGTTTGATGCCCACCCTGTGTTTTCAGTGGACACATGGAGACCCAGAGAGGGCAGGGACTTGCTCAAGGCGGTCCAGCAGGTCGGCAGCAGGAGGACCTGTCCAGCGCTCTGTCTCTCACCTCACCTGCGTTCTGTGCCTGCCTGCCTGGTGCGACGTCCTCTCTGCTCTGGGCCCTGGGCCTGGCAGAGGCAGGGGAGAGACAGGAGACAGGCAAGGGCAGGTGCTGAACAAACCCACCCCGAGCTTTGCAGAAGCCCCCAAACCACCCTCTGCCATCTCTCCAAGCCGAGGCGGAGTGCAGTCAATGGAGGGACCCCTGTAGGGCACCCCAGAATGCTTCTGCCAGAGCCTTGCCTCTTCCCCCCCCCCCACTCCCAAGACCCCCAGGGCAGACCTGGGACCCTTCCTCCTCCCATTCCTGTCCCAGCAGGCCCTCCGGAAAGTCATGGCCAAACCCAGTCCAGCCACATGTCCCCCCTCCCCTTCCTCCCACACCGCAGCCTGGGGGGCCCTGAGCCCCTGTCTTCCCCCCTCCAGCCCCCAAACCAGGTGACCCTTTCTCCCTGGAGTGGAAAATCAACAAGGCCATCTCGGGAGAGACGCAGAGGGGACCAGGCGGTCCCGGCCTAATGGGACTTATCAATTACCATCTGCGGCCATATTTCTCAGAGGGGCGATTGTTTTCACGGAGCCTGACACCTCCCATAGCTTCAAATCACTCACAGGCGGACGGCTTACAGATAGCAGTGAAATCAGCAGCGGACTGGGCCATGTAATTACAGTATGGAAATGACACTGATCACTCAAGCAGGGGCCAGACCTTGAGCGGAACCCTCCGCCCACACCCACGGCTGCCCGCTCAGAGCCGCTTGGCATGCACAGCTGGGAGAGAGAGGCGGGCCAGGGAGACCCCGGACTCAGGACTCCAAACATGGCCGGGCCTCTGTGTGAGGGTGCAAGGGACGTCAGCGAGAGACCCCAAGACTCCAGACCCTAGAGGTCCAAGCACCCGGGGGGTCAGGGGCAAACAGGGTCTGAGAAGTCTCCATCCCTGGGACTATGGGGTTAAGGGTTCCCTGGAAAGGTGACAGAGCTCATGGAAAGACATGGGACTAGGCAGACCCTTCCTGCTCTTCCCCGTCTCCTCCCTTCCTTCCTTCCTCCCTTCCTTCCTTCCTTCCTTCCTCCCTTCCTCTCTCTCTCTCTCTTTTATTGGATAGAGACAATCAGAAATTGAGAGGGGAGGGAGAGATAGAGAGGGAGAGAGACAGAGAGACACCTGCAGCCCTGCTTCACCACTCATGAAGCTTTCCCCCTGCAGGTGGGGACCAGGACTTGAACCCTGGTCCTTGTGCGCTGTAACATTTGTACTCCACCAGGTGCGCCACCACCTAGCCCCCTCTTCCTTTGTAGCTCCTTTCCTTCAAGTCTTCCTTTCCTCATCCTGCTCTTCCCTCTTTTATCTTTCCTATGCTGCCTCCCTCCCTCCCTCCCTCCTTCCTCCCTCCTCCTCCTTTCCTCCCAGCCATTTCTAGAGTTGCCAGTCCAGTCCCTGGGAGCCCTGAGGAGACTGAGATGGGTTATTTCAACCCTTCCACGGCTGCCGGAAGCCCGGTGGAGAACCCACCAGTGACCCCACTCACTCAGCCCCTCCTGATGCTGGGTCACTGAGCCCAGAGGCCTCCAAACAACTCACACACCCGTCCTTGTCTTCTCCCACGCGCAGTGGGGCTGCATCCCCCAGTCTCCCTTGCAGGGAGTCTCAGTGAATGGGGTGGAGGGTGCTCACGGCCTGCTCTGTAAATTCTTCCACCTGCAGTCCTCCCCGCTCTCCCCAGAGGGGACATGAGCATGGGGTGGTCAGCTTCCCCATCCTGCCTGGGCAGAGCCCCCATGGAACCCGGGAGCCAGACAGCTTCTCACACTGTGTGCGTGTCTGTGTGTCTGTCTGTGTCTATGTCTCTGCGTATGTCTAGGAGCCTGTCTGTGTCTGTGTGTCTCTGTCTGTGCATGTCTGTGTGTCTCTCTGTCTCTCTCCGAGGCACAGCCTGGACACCGCGTTGTCCTAGAGACCCCCTCACACTCCTCTCTGATCCCGTCAGGGGCCATACCTCTCCAGCTGATCCTGGAGATCTACCTGGGGTCCCATCTCAGCTCCACCACACGTCACAGCCTCCGGTGGTGGTGCACAAGGACACGCAGGTGGCTCAGACACTCAGTACTCCAAGTGACCACAGCAGGGCGGTGAGGAACAAAGACGCAGTACAGTTCTTGGCGAATGAGTGGGCGGATGGATACATGGATGGATGGATGATAACTAGATAGGTGGGGAAAGATAGATAGATGAATAAGTGGATAAGTGGATGGATGGATGGATGGATGGATGGATGGATGGATGGATGGATGGGTGGATAAGTGGATGGATGCATGGATGATGACTAGATAGGTGGAAAGATGGATGATGGATAAGTGGGTAGGTGGACGGATAAGTGGATGGATGGATGAGTGAATGGATGCATGGATGATACCTAGAAAGGTGGAAAGATGGATGGACGATGGATAAGTGGGTGGATGGATCAGTGGATGGATAGGTAAGTGGGTGTGGATGGATGGATGGATGGATGGATGGGTGGGTGGAAGGATAAGTGGATGTATGGATGATAACTAGATGAGTGGACAGATGGATGAATAAGTGGATGGATAGATGGACAAGTGGATGGATGGATGGGTAAGTGGGTGGATAGATAGGTGGATGGACAAGTGGATGGATGGACAGATGATAACTAGGTGGGTGAACAGATGGCTGGATAAGTGGATGGGTAGATGGATTAGTGGATGGATGGATGGTTGATACATGCATGGGGAAATGGGTGAATGATAAGTGGAGGAAGGCTGGGTGAAGGGATGGATGGATGAAATGGCAGGAGAATAGATGAGTGAATGACTAGACGGATCGACAGAAGGAGGGGTAAAAACAAGAGGAGAGAGAGGGAGAGATGGACAGCTGGTCTGACTCTGGAAGGTTCTCCCACCGTCCCATGACATTTACAGCCCAACATGGGACGTATCAAATTCAGACGAGGGAGGGTCTCTGTGCCCCCACCCAGAAGCGTCCATCCCCGAATGCTGAGGCGAGGGGCTGTCTTGCCTAATCTGAGGTCTGGGGTCACATCCTCCGCTCCCCGTCTCCGACTCACTCTGCCACTTTTATTTTGGTCTCTGTCTCCGAGCGAGAAGCAGCACCCATGTAGGCAGCAGCAGGGTCCCGACTCGGCCCTCTTGCCTGCAAGTCCCGTGCTCTGCCGCTGTCCTGCCGTCCTGACCACACGCTCCAGGGTCTGAGCCCCCAAACTATACCCCCTCGTTTTTTTCTTCTGAGGGGCAGGGATTGCTTTGGGGGGGAAGGCTACCATAGGCGAGTCTTGGGTGTGCGTGGTGGGGTGGGGCGTTAGGGCTCCACTCTGTGCTGGGGGTGTCTGGATGTACGGGGGAACCTGCCACACCCCCATGGGTCACAGCCCTGCCCCCCGGAGCTGGAAGGACGGACATGGCACCCAGAGGATGGGGGTGGGCTGGGGCAGGAGGGTGGGGTCATTCGGCTCCAGCCTCAAGGTGCAGGAAGGGTGACCTTCTGGGGACCCTGAGGGACGTGTGTCATGAGAAGACCACAAGAGCATTACTGTCCCTTCCAAGCCCAGCACCAAGGTGGCGGGCAGAGTCATTTCTTTCAAGGAAGCAATTTAAAAAATTGTTATCAGTGATTTAATAACGATGAACAAAATTGTAAGATAACAGGGGTATGATTCTACACAGTTGCCACCACCAGAGCTCCGCATCCCATCCCCTCCATTGGAAGCTTACCTATTCTTTGTCCCTCTGGGAGTCTGGACCCAGGATCATTATGGGGAGCAGAAGGTGGGAGTTCTGGCTTCTGTCACTGCTTCTCCACTGGATATAGACATTGGCAGGTGGATCCACACCCCCAGCCTGTGTCTGTCTTTCCCTAGTGGGGCAGGGCTCTGGGGAGGCAGGGCTCCAGGACACACGGTGAGGTCGTCTGCCCAAGGAGGTCAGGTTGGCGTCATGGTGGCACCTGCATCTTGGTGAGCCTTAGCTCTCCTTTGTCCTTTCCAGCACTCTCTTGCCGATTCATAGACGGGATGTAATTTTCCACTGTGGTATCTCTTTGTCCCCTTCTCTGTAGTTTCTCTCCTACTGGCCTGAAAATCTTGCTTCCACTTTAAATTGCCAGAATTTGAAGCTTTTTTTTTTTTTTTTTTTAAAGAGAGTCAACTTAAGTGTTGTCTTCAGGCAGACATCTTGACCCCACCTGCTGTCAATAAAGTTTTATTGGGAAGCGAAGAGTGAGGCTGTCACAGGATGTCAGGAGTCTCTGGCTCTCATCAGCCAGGTTCCAGTGTCACAGCTCTGCCAGGGGACAACAGGGCCGGTGAGAGAAGAGGCTCATGTGAGAGGCACTGTCCTCCTGTCTGGGCAAAGAGCTCCCAGAACCTTCCCACCATAGGGATCACGAAGCTTTCCCGGGCACCCAGTAGGTGCTCAGTGAACCCTCATTGGAATTTCTTCTGTGGTCTGTGCGGAGCCTGGGGCTGGGGTTCTCTCTCCCTAACCACCTTGGTGTGTGTGTGTGTGTGTGTGTGTGTGTGTGTGTGTGTGTTTTGGGGGGGCAGGGGCAGTCCCCGTGGGAACTCAGGGGGCTACAATTAAAGAGCCCCCCACCTTCCTGCAGACCCCCACCCCCACTCCAGCAGGCTGTGATGGAGAGGAGCTGGTCCCGGAGACAGATGGAAGCCTCCCTGGCCCTGGCATTTCCCTTTCCATCTCTGGATTTCCATATATTTGAAAACCTAATATAAACAACAGAGGAGAAATTTGCATTCCGGGCAGCAAGGAATGAAAAATGGAGGCAGCCTGTGGAAGAGGGATGGCCGGGCGGGCGGGCAGCGGGCGGGCGGTGGGGAGCAGCCTCCAGGCCCCGGCTCTGCCCGGCCTCTGTCCTGAGCTTAGCGGCTCCCCCGCAAGGGCTCTGCACCTCGACCCCACTCCCCTGCACACCCCCCACCCCTTCTGCGTCTCTAATACAATCTTTGTGATCCACTTGGAGACAGATAAATTCTTGTGTAGTTTACAGGATTCTGAGGTTCTAATGGTTCTGCATGCTTTGTGTGTTATTTACATTTTTCGAGAGGTATTAATGGCCAGTGTGTAGAAATATGCAAGCCCATGACGGATGATGCTCCCTAGGGCAGAGTGTGTATATGTGTTGGGGGGGGGAAGAAGTCCTTTTCCAGATATTTGTGGGGGGTTGGGGGGTCATGCAGCCCAGGGTGGCAAAGGCTGTGGTCTTGGGTGCTTTGAGTAAGCAGGGAGCCCTGAGAAGCTAAGGAGGATGAGGAAGGGGCTGCCCAGAGAGGTCGAGTCAGCTCTCCAAGGCCACACAGCAAGCAGAAGTAGGACTGGGGACTGGAGTCCCTGCTGGGGGTCCTCTCTAGGGGTGTCATTCCCCATTCCCCAGCTTCTTGGAGACCTCTAAGTTGTAGAAAGACAAGGGGGCTTCAAGGAGGAAGAGGCAGGCAATGGGGCTTGGGGGTACAGCCCATCCCCAGCCCAGTGCTGTGCAGAACTTTGGGTGTCAAAGTCCCCAGGACCAGGCTCCCGAGGGTGGCTCTGGGGACACCTGGACTGTGTCTGGGATCTTCTTAGGGGACACCCCTGAGTCTGGCCAAAGCTTGTGCTCCTGGCTGTTCAGAGCTCCGACTTCTGGGGCTCCTGCTCCTGGGACCAAGGTGAGTTCTGGGTGCACCCTGAGCAGGAGCCAGACACCCTTCTGCTGTTTGGGGTGTTGGGGGGGGTGCGGTCTAAGACATGACCCAGTGGGAGCAGCAGGGGTGGGGGGAGGAGGGGAGGGAGACGTGGAGGGTCTGACTGAGCTCTCACTGCCCGCTTTACATTTCCCCAGGTCAGGTCAGGCTGCAATTAGCCACTGGGGTTTGGCCACCGGAAGCCTGGCGGGCAGCAGCCCAATAACCTGGCCACCCGAAAGAGCCCAGCTGCTCGCGGGCTGGCTGGGGTGGCTCAGGGGGTGGGGGCATGCTGACAGCTGGCCTGCTGCCCAGAGAGTCACCCGTGAGCCGGGGGACAGGGGAGGCAAGGCTGTGTCTTCCCAGCCCAGCTGGGAGCCGCCAACTGGTCTGTCCATCCGTGGTGGATGTAAACCTTTATTGCTGTGTTTATGGATCCCCCAAGAGACAGCGGTTTCCTTTTATGGGAGGATTTCACACTTGTTTTTATTGCAATGCCGATTTCTAAGCCGTGGGATCCCGGTGGCCAGCAACCAAGTTTATCTTCTCAATTGTCAGCTCCTTAGTCCTCATGAACATGGTGGGGGTTCATCCAGCTGTCCACTTACCCCTTGACTCACGTCTATGACCTACCCATCCATCCTCTCATCCACTCATCCATCCATCCATGTCTCCATCCATTTTTACATTCACCCATTCCTCCATCTACTCATCCATCCACCCACTTTTCTATCCATCCATCCATCCATCCTTCCATTCACCTACCCATCCGTCCATCCTACCATCCATTCATCCTTCCTACCATCCATCCATCCTTCCTATCATCCATCCATCCATCCTTCCATCCATCCATTATCCCATCCTCTCATCCACCCATCCATCTGTTCATCCCTCCATCCACCCATCCTATCATCCATCCATCCATCCATACATCCATTTTCTTGTTCATCTAGTCACTAGGACATGCACTGTTTATTGAATGCATGCATCATTGCACAAGGGTGACACACATGAATCAAACAGATATGGTCTCCAACACGTAGGAGATGAGACACATGGAAGAATCAGACAATAAGCAAGTCAACACAGACTTGACCTCAATCTCCCTCTCTCTCTCTCTCTCTCCAAACCAGCAGCCGAGTCCCACAGGGCTCACCACTCTGCTCACACGTCTACTCTAGAAGCATATTTACTCCACACATGGCTCCAGAGTTTCTGGGCAGTCGCTGGGGGCAGGAGGAGGTGCCTTCACAGGTCTCAGAGCTGAGAGGGGAGAGGATGAGGGGGCCTCCTGCAGCCACTGCCAGCCCTGCCAGTAGCCCCGTGTCCGGAAGCGCACTGACGGGAGGATTTATGTGCTGCTGTCCCAGCGAGGGGGGGAGGCGAGGCTGCAGGCAGCTTGCCCAGAAGTCCGAGCGCTGGTTTCCAGGGCTGGTTTCATCCTTGATGTGTTGCTTCCTGCCAGAGGCAATCCAGGGGAGTCCTCTTCTCACCACCCTCGTCCGGGTCTGAGATACACACAGTTCAGGCATGAGTAGCCCAGTCCCCCATGACGATGGCGGCGCAAGGCTCGCATAGCCACCTGGGAACGCGGCACATGGTGGTGGATCAGGGTAACCTCAGAGTCTGAGTGCCTGCCCAGTTCTCGGACCTGAACCTCAGTCCCCTCAGAGGTGGGGAGACCTCCTCTCTGGGCCCAGCCTCACCCTTTGCCTTCCCCACCCCTAGTTCCCAAGTCGCTTCTCCACCAGCCCTGTTCGGGGGGCTCCTAGTGGGTTCCTTGCCCCTGACACACTGCTCTGGCCACTGCCTGGCCTGTTCCTGCTCTTGCTCTGGACCTGAAGGCCCTGTGTGCTCCCCCAGGCTCCCACCTCACCCTGTCCCCAAACCCAGCCTCCCCACCCCAGGTGCCCCAATTCAAGTCTGTTTCTGTTTCTGTGAACATGCCAATCCCTGCCTCTCACAGCTGGGCTCTTCACTCTGGGGATCCTCCCTCACCCCTGGAGCAGCTGGGCTCAGCATCCCCAGGGCTACCCACCCATCCTCCCATCCACCCACACATCTGTCCATTCATCTGTCCATCCATGCATCCTTCCATCCTATCATCCATGCATCCATCCATCCTATCATCCATCCATCCATTCATCCTATCATCCATCCATCCATCCATCCTATCATCCATCCATCCATCCATCCATTCATCCATCCATCCATCCATCCATCCATCTGTCCATCCATCCTATTATCCATCCATACTATCATCCATCCATCTATCCATCCATCCATCCATCCATCCATCCATCCATCCATTCATCCATCCATTCATCCATCCATCCATCCTATCATCCATCTTTCTTCTTCTAGCGTTTGCCCTTCTTCCATAGCCAGTCAACAGTGTCAGGTTGAGCCTGATGTAAAGTTTCGGGACCTCCTTTGAATCTGGAGAGGTGGCAGTCGTTGACTATGTGGGTCATAGTCTGTCTGTAGCCGCAGGGGCAGTTCGGGTCATCTCTGGCTCCCCAGCGGTGGAACATAGCGGCACACCGGCCATGGCCTGTTCGATAGCGATTGAGGAGGGCCCAATCATAACGTGCTAGGTCAAAGCCGGGTTGACGCTCGCAGGGGTCTGTGATGAGGTGTTTGTTCTTGACCTCAGCTGACTGCCAACTCTGTTTCCAAGAGACTGGAACAGAGAAGTTCAGTGTAGGCGTAGGGGACCAGATTGGGTGACGAGACATCAAGCGTTGGACAGGGTGGGCGAAGATATTCACGTATATTGGCAGGTCCGGTCGAGCGTAGACGTGGGAAATGAAATTAGATGATGCCGCATCCCGACGAATATCTGGCGGGGTGATGTTGCTAAGAACTGGCAGCCATGGAACCGGGGTGGAACGGATGGTTCCAGAAATGATCCTCATGGAGGAATATAATTTGGAATCGACCAAGTGGACATGGGGGCTACGGAACCATACTGGGGCACAGTATTCTGCAGTGGAATAGCATAATACCAGAGATGATGATCGTAGTGTGGAAGCGCTCGTGCCCCATGAGGAGCTGGCCAGTCTTGCAATGATGTTATTCCTCACGCCCACCTTCCTATCATCCTATCATCCTATCATCCATCCATCCAACCTATCATCCATCCATCCATCCTATCATCCATTCATCCTATCATCCATCCATCCATCCATCTATCCATCCATCCATCCATCCATCCATCTATCCATCCTATCATCCATCCATACATCCATTCATCCATCCATCCATCTGTCCATCCATCCTATTATCCATCCATACTATCATCCATCCATCCATCCATCATCCATCCATTCATTCATCCATTCATCCATTCATCCATCCATCCTATCATTCATCCATCCATCCATCCTATCATCCATCCATCCATCCATCCATCCTATCCATCCATCCATCCATTCATCCATCCATCCATCCTATCATCCATCCATCCATCCTATTATCCATCCATCCATCCATCCATCCATCCTATTATCCATCCATCCATCCATCCATCCATCCATCCATCCATCCATCCATCCATCCCTCCAGCCAGCCAGCCAGCCAGCCATCCACCTTCTCATCCATCCATCTTTTCCCTTGCTTGTCCACTCACTAAGACATGCGCTATTTACTGAATGCTTCCATCATTTCACCCACTGGCCTGTGAGTCCTTCTGGCCTTGCCATTACTTGGCCCAGCCTTGACTCCCCTCACCACACCCCTCCCTGCCACCTGTCACATCCCAGCACTATTTCCCCACATCCAGCATCTACCCTTCATGCCCACCCCACCATGGGCAGGAAGGAACCATGATTTCACGGTCACTTGCATCTTAGGAGGGACTGCTGTCCCCAGGGCCCTGCAGTCCTGGATGTGGCTCTGTCCCCTGTGTTGGGGAGGCACTGGGAGGGGTTGGGCTGGGCAGGGCCTGTGAGAGCATGGTGCCCGCAGCCTGGGCAGTGCTGGGGACAGGGGACGGGCCTGAATGATTGGCCTTCTGGGGTGAATATGAACATGGGAAGAAAGACCGTTGGGTATAAACCTTGCCTTGTGGGGCCGGGCAGTGGCACACCTGGTTGTTGAGTGCACATGTCGTAATGCGCAAGGACCCGGGTTCGAGCACCCAGTCCCCACTTGCAAGGGGGAAAGCCATAAGGCAGAGCTGAGCAAAACAAAAACAAAAAACAAACAAACAGACAAAACAAAACAAAACAAAACAAAATTGTCTTGTGTGTGGCCCAGGGTTGAACCCCAGCCCTGCATGGGAATGCCAGGGCACTGGGGCCGCTTTCATGCTGTAGTGTCTCTTCTTTCTTTCTTCATCTCACTAGCTGTATAGAAAAATGACCTGTGAACAGAGAACTTGCACATGTGTGAGGCCCCAGCACCACCAAAGATAAATAAGATAAGATAAAATAAAATAAACTTGGCTGGGGCTTCCTGCATCTGATCCTGACTTCAGCCCCAGGTCTCTGTGTGTCCCCAAGGTGACACCGTGTGTGTGTGTGTGTGTGTGTGTGTGTGTGTGTGTGAGTTGGGAGGGGTGTGGGGAGCCTGACCCTTGCATCTGTGAGCTGTGAAGGGCTCTGTCCAAGTTGTGGAGTTTGCCCAGGACTGAGTGGCCTCCCCTGTCAGCCTCCGGGCCTCAGGGAGGGACAGACAGCCCCAGAGCCGTGTCTGTCCCCGCCAGCCTGTCCCAGCTGTGCCCTCCAGCTGTGGCCCATCCTCTCAGAAGCCTGTGGAAGGAAGCAGCTGAGCCCAGACTCGGCACAGGCCAACTCTGTGGTGTCCAAGCCACGTGACTGTGATGGCCTGTGTGGTGACACCTGCCAGTATATACTGGGTCTCTGGATGGCGCTCTTAGGGCAGTCACTGAGTGGGCAGAGCATGGGACCTGCAGGCCTGGGGCTGCAGTGGGGCCTCACCGCACTGACTCCCTGCTTCCCGGAGTCAGTGCCGTGCCCTCTCAGCATGGGGACTGACCCAGGATGGAGGGCCTCCACAAGGCTTACTTTATAGCCTCCTGCCTTGGCTATTCTGAAGTGGAATAGATGCATGTCACCTTAAAAAAAATCAATAGGACACCCTAACTGTAACATAGAAAAAGGAATAAAATGAAAGCAATCCATAATAAAAAATTATATCCATTTCTTTTATTATTTTTATTTTACTATTATCAGTATTTATCTCCACCAGAGTTATTGCTGGGGCTTGGTACACTGCTCCCAGAGACCATTTGTTCCTTTTTTTAAAAAAGTTCTGTATTCAATAAGACAGTGAAAAATTGAGAAGGGGAGGGGAGATAGAGATAGATAGATTTAGAGGGAGAGAGAGAGACCTGCGGACTTGCTTCACTGCTCATGCAGGGGGGGAGCGGGGGCTTGAACCTGGGCCCTCCCCCAGTGTCACATGGGGTGTGCTACCTCCCTCCCAGCTCCCTGAAACTGTTTTCTATATGGAAGTCAATCCCATCAATCTTTGGGGGGGAATAAAATGCATGTGGTCATATTTAGAACAAAGGGGTTTGCAGGCACCATTAAGGACCCTGGGGGGGAGGGTCCCCAGCACCACCAGGAGGACCCAGCCTGGCTGCACCGGACACCTGACTTCAGCCTCCAGATGCCCCAGTCCTGAGCCACTCCATTTGCTGTCGTGTGTGGCGTGTCACGACCCCCCCCAGGGCCCCAGGGTAGCCAGTGTGAACCTTGACCTATTCACCTACCTGGGGGGAGGGGGTGTCCCCAAAGTGGCCTGTCCCCAGCGTCACTGTGGACCGAGAGGCAGCAAGTGCATATGACTGGGGACGCCACACGGTGGCCTAACGCAGAGGCTGTTAGTGCTGAGTGACAGACCTCCCGTTTCCTGGACTGTCCCTGACTGGAGTCCACGTCAGCCCTGGCCTGTGGGGCGTCTCTGCAGAGAACACGGCAGAGACAGCAGCAATGTCCTGTTGAAGTATGGAAACAACCTGTGTCTTATCCTGTGGTTAAGAGGGTTGAGCCTCTGGTTGAGGGCACATTCTGCAGTGCACAAGGACCCGGGTTCAAGACCCCAGTCCCTACCTGCGGGAGGGAAGCTTTGCGAGTGGTGAAGCAGGGCTGTAGGTATCTGTCTGTCTCTCTCCCTCTCGACTTCCCCTCCCCTCTCAATTTCTCTCTGTCTCTACGCAATAAAAAATAAATATTTTTTAAAGAAAGATGTGGTTAATATATTTTTGTGGGCTGCTAGTAAGTTGCAGAAGCCAGTGTGAGTATCATTTGTAACAACACAGATGTCCCAGAGAGTAGGTGCTCACTAAGATGATGGAGAAGGGAAGGGGAGATAGAGATAGATTTAGAGGGAGACAGAGACCTGCAGACTTGCTTCACTGCTCATGCAGGTGGGGAGCGGGGGCTTGAACCTGGGTCCTCCCCTGGTGTTTATTATTTTACATGACTTCACTCACGTGTGAAAGATAATGAAGAAGTAGACAAGATGGTAACTACTGGAGGGGGAAGGGGGAAGTTGGTGGGTGTGCTGAGTAGAGACTCAGTTGTACAATGGTAGACAGAAATTAGACTTCTGGTGTGTGTGTGGGGGGGGTGGGGTCAAAATGTAGCATCTATACATATCCTGTGTGTCAGGCTGGGGGGATAGCATAGTGGTTATACAGAAACTTCCCATGACCAAGGCACCAATGGTCCCAGCTTCAGTCCTTAGCACCACCATAACCCAGAGCTGAGTAGTGCTGAGAGAGAGACAGGTAGATAGATAGACAGATAGATAGATAGACAGACAGACAGGGGACAGACTTGGCTCAGAAAGCAGGACTCATAGTACAGAGGTTTTGAGTTCAGTCCCCAGCTGTGTATGTGCCACCGTGATGCCTTCTCCCTTCCTCTCTCTCTCCCTCTCTCTCTCCCTTTCTCTCTCTTCCTCCATCTTCTTCCCCTCCTCTCCCCCTTCTCCTCCTCCTCTCTCACTCTCCCCCTCCCCCACATTCTCCCTCTCCCTCCTTCTCCCTCCCTCTCACTAACAAATCTTCAAGGGAAAGGTACCAAGGACATGTGTCTCCCTCCTTGCCTCCTCAGGGCTGCTGCCTCTCCTTCCCACCTCTACCCTCCTGCGCCTGCCGACATTCTTGGAGAGGTCACGCCGGAACAGCTATAAAAACGCAGGTTTCATTCATCCACGGTGACCCCCTTCTCTCTGTCTCTCAGTCTCTGTGTCTCTATCCTCCTCTCCCCCACCCCCTCTCTCCTTCTGTGGGGAGCGACCACCTTCTCAGGAGCTGGTGGGTCTTCAGGAGTTTGAGGATAAGAGTACAGTTGGAGGGGTGAGGTCAGGAGGGAGGAGGGAGCAGGCACCTTGCCCAGTCCGCCTCCAGCCAGGGAGCATCCAAAGTCACAGCTTTCTCCTTGTCCCCTCCCCGCCACCATGCTTGCCCTCACCTTCGCCCGGGTGGCTGCCCGACGCCATTCTATTTCCAGGAAGCCTCCTCTGACCCCTGGGTCTCTCAGCCTTAGCAGAGGTGGCGCCGGCTGGAATCCAGGCGTGAAATTATGAGTGAACGTGGCTGCCACCACCCCGGCAGAGCCCCGGCCTCAGATGTGAAATTGCCGTCCTCCTCACCCGCCCCCCCCACCCCGGCCCGGCCTGTCGCACGCGGGGTGGAAAAGATTGTATTTATCACCTGTCAGGATCTGCCAGAACTGAGTTACGTGAGGCAGGACAGCATAAAATTATCATACACAAGCATGAAATTACAAAATCGCTCGGAACTCAACAACAAAATTATTTCATTTCGGAGGGAGGCCATTCCATTTTTTAGTTCTGACACCTTGACGGCCAAACTTTGAATTGAAATTGAGTGTGAGGGCCACGGGGTAGAGACAGCAGTAACAAGAAGTAGCATGTAACTAGCCAAGCAGACACACCACACTAATGGCCCCCGGAACCTCTCGCTGGAGACATGTAACTAAATCAATGTCACATGGCTGCTCGTTCAGCCGGCCCTCAGCCGGGAGCCACGGCTCCAGCCACCCGGAGAGCCCGGGGAGCAGCCGGACTGGTGACTGTGGTGCACAGAGTGACACCGAGTGGACGGCTCGCAGCTTTAGGGACGGCTCGGTGGGAAAGCCAATGTGAGATGCTGAGAATTTTGTCTCCTCT
This sequence comes from Erinaceus europaeus, assembly GCF_950295315.1. Lineage (NCBI taxonomy): Eukaryota > Metazoa > Chordata > Mammalia > Eulipotyphla > Erinaceidae > Erinaceus > Erinaceus europaeus. The sequence goes on from NW_026647993.1 coordinate 18,458, forward strand.
CTGAGCCCTGCTGCTTCATCAGCTGGCAGGGACAGGTGTCTGTCCTGAGGATGGGACATCTCCTTGGCCCATCTCACCTCACCTCACCTCTCCTCTCCTCTCCTCTCCTCTCCTCTCCTCTCCTCTCCTCTCCTCTCCTCTCCTCTCCTCTCCTCTCCTCTCCTCTCCTCTCCTCTCCTCTCCTCTCCTCTCCTCTCCTCTCCTCTCCTCTCCTTAAGCTTCAGGCCTTTCCCACACACTGCAGTGAAAGTCTCCATCCTGGACGCTCACTTGCGATTAGACTGGGACGAAAACCCAACTCGTGGTGTGTGTTCCCTTGTGAAACAGAGTGGAGCCGGTTTCACGAACCTCCCTCAGTTTCTTGAGGACTTCTGCCATGTGACCTGCAGCCCCTCCCCCTGGAGGCAGGGCTTACGCCCTCACCCAATGGCTGTGGGGGTTTGCAGGTGACTTTTTGGACAATGTTGCTGGCGCACATGCAAGCTTCAGCTCCCACCTTCAGGTGCTTTGCTTCTGGCCAGGCTGTTCTTTGTGGAGAAAGGCCAGCCCCAGGTCCCTAGCTAGGTGCTGGCCATGGAGGGGCAGGGCCTTAGCTTACTGACACACCCAGCAGTCTGCACCCGGGGGTGAGGGAGCAGATGTCTCTTGATCCTCTCTCTAGTTCTGGGTGGTGTTTGCCACACAGTGAGGCTGAGGGCTCGAGCAGCTGAGTGGTTTGCTTCTGGAAGGTTCTTCACGATCATTCACATTCATGCGCTTCCTCACTGGCTGGTACTCACCTATGATTCATACTCCCTCCCCCCTCTCTCTATCCTCTGTGCTTTCAATGCTGCTGAACTCTTTCTCTCTCTCTCACCAATTTTTTTTTCCTCTCACCAATTTTTTTTCCCCCTATGGTCCTGCCTTCACTTTCTTCTTTCTTTCTGAGAGATGTATTTTATTTTTCCTCCAGGGTTATTGCTGGGGCTCGGTGCCCGCACCATGAATCCACTGCTCCTGGAGGCCCTTTTCCCCTCTTGTTGCCCTGGCTGTTTTATCGTTGTTGTAGTTATTATTATAGCTATTATTGATGTTGTTCGTTGTTGGATAGGACAGAGAGAAATGGAGAGAGGAGGGGAAGAGAGAGAGGGGGAGAGAAAGACAGACACCTGCAGACCTGCTTCACCGCCTGTGAAGCGACTCCCCTGCAGGTGGGGAGTTGGGGACTTGAACCGGGATCCTTATGCAGGTCCTTGTGCTTTGTGCCACCTGCGCTTAACCTGCTGCGCTACTGCCCGACTCCCTGTTTTTTTTTTTTGTTTTTGCCTCCAGGGTTATTGCTGGGGCTCAGTGCCTGCAACATGAATCCACTGCTCCTGGAGGCCATTTTCCCCCCTTTTGTTGCCCTTGTTGTTGTAGCCTTGTTGTGGTTATTATTATTGATATCGTTCGTTGTTGGATAGGACAGAGAGAAATGGAGAGAGGAGGGAAGACAGAGAGGGGGAGAGAAAGACAGACACCTGCAGACCTGCTTCACCGCCTGGGAAGCGACTCCCCTGCAGGTGGGGAGCCGGGGGCTGGAACCAGGACCCTTCCACCGGTCCTTGCGCTTTGCGCCACATGCGCTTAACCCGCTGTGCCACTGCCCGACCCCCCCCCTTTTTCTACGTTTATATTCCCTTTTGTTGCCCTCATTATTGTTGTTGTTATTGATGTCGTCGTTGTTGGATAGGACAGAGAGACATGGAGAGAGGAGGGGAAGACAGAGAGGGGGCGAGAAAGACAGACACCTGCAGACCTGCTTCACCGCCTGTGAAGCGACTCCCCTGCAGGTGGGGAGCCGGGGGCTCGAACCGGTATCCTTACGCCGGTCCCTGCACTTCGCACCACCTGCGCTTAAGTCGCTGCACCACTGCCCGACTCCCCACAAGGCTTATTTTATAGCCTTCCCCCTTGACTATTTTGAAGTGGAATAGATGTACTTCACCTTAAAAAAAAAAATCAATAGAACACCTTAACTGTTATATAAAGAAGGGATGAAATGAACGCAGCCCATAATAAAAATATTCTATCTATTTCAATGTGAGAATTACTGAGCAACCAGCCTGCACCAGGAGGCCTGAAGAAGCCATCTGGGGCTCACTCCCACTTGCCGTGGAGAAGTTGTGTTTTCAGACGAACGTTGAGGTGGACTTCTCAGACATTCCCCTCTCCTTGTGGCACTCTGGGCTCTGGGCTGAATGAGTGCACTCTTCTGTGTGGCGCCTGCTAATGTCCCCACCTGGGCCTGGGGCCACAGCCACTCAGCTCCCAGGAGCCGCTGGGGCACAGGCCAGGGACTCCCCGGATGTGGAGGCCACTCTGGTTAGAACTGGGGGTGCCATAAAATACAGTCTTCTCTGAGTCTGCACTGAGCTACATCCTGGGGGTATCTTCTGGAGAACAATCTGTGGAGGAGGTGGAGGGGGAAGAGGGGGAGGGAGAGGAGGAAGAGGAAGATAGGGAGGAGGAGGAGGAGGAAGAAGGGAATAAGGAAGCAGAATAAGTGGAGGAGGTGGAGATGGAGGAGAAAAGGAGAAAAAGCAGAAGATGGGAAGGAGGAAGAAGAGGAAGGGAGTCGGGCGGTGGTGCAGCGCGTTAAGCGCAGGTGGCGCAAAGCACAAGGACCGGCGTAAGGATCCCAGTTCGAACCCCGGCTCCCCACCTGCAGGGGGCGTCGCTTCACAGGCGGTGAAGCAGGTCTGCAGGTGTCTGTCTTTCTCTCCCCCTCTCTGTCTTCCCCTCCTCTCTCCATTTCTCTCTGTCCTATCCAACAACAACGACAACAATAATAACCACAACAACAAGAAAACAAGGGCAACCAAAGGGAATCAATAAATAAATACGAATAAAGAAAGAAGAAGAGGAGGAAGAGAAGGAGGAGAAAGGGAGTAAGGAAGCAGAGGAGGAGGTGGAGGAGGTGGAGGAGGAGAAGGAAGGAGAGTTCTTACTGTGCTCAAGGATCTGACTCCAGACTCAGACAATCACCATGCAGAACTGTTTCCTTCTTGAATGTGTGGAGACGCCCCCCGCCCGCCCCAACTTCTCTCCCCCCAGCCTTGGGGGTCCAGGCTGCACAGAGAATCTGGTCTGACTCAGTCTGTCACACGTACCGCCCAGCCTCCTGCCTTCAGGGGAGGGGAGTCCCCGAGGCGGCCAGGCGGCCTGCTGTCATTCTGCAGAGCTCACAGCCACAGGTGCCGGTCACAGGCCATTGCCCCAGCCTTCGCCACGTAAATCCTGCACTAACGATTTGTATAAACTTCTGTTACACGTGTTATTTGTCACCGCAAATAACCCGTGTGGGCGGGCGGTGGGCAGGGCAGGGCAGGGCCAGGGCTTGGTTCACTCCCCTGCTGTGGGGGGTGGGCTCTGCTGTCGGGTGCTGGGGGATGCTCTCGCCCCTCCTCAGGGAAGACCCCGGTCTTCTCTGGATCTGGCTGGCCTCATCTTCTCAACATGGGTGGTAACAGAGCCCACCCAGAAAGAACTGGGAGGACCTAGCAAGGGCAGGTAAAGCACACATGGAGGCTGGACATGGAGGGGTTGATCACCCTAGATGTTGCCATGACTATAGTTGTCACCATCACCACCACTGTCACCACCATCACCATCACCACCATCGCCACCATCACCACCACCATCACCACCATCACTACCACCACCATCACTATCACCACCACCACCACCACCATCACCACCACCACCACCATCACCATCACCATCACCACTACCACCACCATCACCATCACCATCACCACCACCACCATCACCACTATCACCACCATCACCACCACCACCACCATCACCATCACCATCACCACCACCACCACAAACCACCACCACCACCACCATCACCACTATCACCACCATCACCACCACCATCACCATCACCACCACCATCACCACCACCACCACCACCACCATCACCATCACCATCACCATCACCATCACCACCATCACCATCACCCATCACCACCACCACCACAACCACCATCACCACCACCATCACCACTATCACCACCATCACCATCACCGTCACCACCACCATCACCATCACCACCACCACCACCACCATCATCACCACCACCATCACCACCACCATCACCATCACCACCACCACCACCATCACCACCACCATCACCATCACCACCACCACCACCATCACCACCACCATCACCACTACCACCACCATCACCACCACCACCACCACATCACCATCACCACCACTGTCACCACCACCACCACCACCATCTCCACCATCTCCACCATCACCACCACCATCACCATCACCACCACCACCATCACCATCACCACCATCACTACCACCATCACCACCACCACCACCACCACCATCACCACTACTGTCACCACCACCACCACCACCATCACCATCACCACCATCATCATCACCACCATCACCACCACCACCACCACCATCACCACCACTGTCACCACCACCACCACATCACTATCGCCACCATCACCATCACTGTTGGTGTGCTTCTAAAAACCCCTTCTGTTTCATTGGTTTAATCCCCCCTGCTTAACACTATTCTATTTACATAACCACTTCATTCTATTTATATAACTTCTGTTAACAAGCACCACCCTCCCTCCAGGGCATTGGTGGTTCCGTGGTAGAATTCTTGCCTGCTCCGCCTCCTCTCCTTGTCATACCCTGATTTTCACCAGTCACTTTTCTCTCTACCCTCTCTGCATCGCATCCTGTTCCCACCCTACTGGGCTAGTATATTTATTAGGACAAGATTGTTTGTAGTAGTTTAGTTTAGCTTAGCTCAGCTTAGATTGCACTGCGTCCTGCATGAATAAACAGATACTGCATACAACCCAGCCATGAGTCCCTGGTCGTCTGTTACCCGCCTGTGAAGCCAGCCCGGCGAAAACAACACATCACCACCATGACCACCATTACCACCACCATCACCACCATTGTCACCACCACCACCATTACCACCATGACCACCATCACCGTCTTTGTCACCACCGTCACTGTCACCTCCACTTCCGTTGTTTTCCTCACCCCCCTTGTCACCCTACGCAGGGAATCTAAGCCACAACATTTCACTCTAGGCTTAGTAACTCCTGAGAGAAAAGACACCAGTTCCTTCTCATTACAAGCCCTGCACATCCTGACACATAGTAGCTGACCAACAATTATGTATGCGATGTCTATACACATTATTATTTTTTAAATTTTTTATTTTATTTATTTATTGGATAGAGACAGCCTGAAATCAAGAGAGAAGGGGGTGATAGAGAGGGAGAGACAGAGAGACACCTGCAACACTACTTCACCACTTGCAAAGCATTTCCCCTGCACGTGGGGACCGGGGGCTCGAACCTGGGTCCTTGCACATTGTACCATATGTGCTCAACCAGGTGCACCAACACCCAGCCCCCACATTTAAAAAAAATTTTAATGAACCTTTTATTTTCCTAATAATTTCAGATTTACGCGCCTCTGTAAGAAATGATTCAGAGGGACGACTTCTCCGTGTTTTCTGCCTAGCTCCTCTCAATAGTAAAGATGGATTTTCACGAGAGAGGCTACAGCACGGCTCGCTGTTGGCCTATGGCCGTCCCGGGAACTGAACCTTCAGCTGGCTCCCGGTTCCTGGGCACATCTGCAACTGGCAACAACATCCTTTCCGTAAGGCCTCACCGCTCCACGTCTCACCTCCTTAGCTGACATCCTCGGCTCTGCCCACATTTCTGTTCAGCCATCCAAAGTGTTTTTATACTCCGCTTGTACACATATTACAAGGCACCCTCTAACACGCCACTGTTCCTGGGTGAGCAGTCAACTTGTCTTTCAAAGGGGTGAACCATAGGTGGGGAACAGCGACATGGGGAGGATGGGGGGTGGGCACTGCTCAGCCAGGAGGGCACAGGCCTGCTGTGTGTGAGGTCTTGGATTGGGTGCTGACATTGGGTGGGGGCCTCCGTGAACAGTGGAGCAGGCAGGGCTCAGGTCTCTCTCTCTCCCCTCCTCCTTGCACAAAATAAACAAATAATGAAAGATCAGGGTAGAGAGGCCTCTCAGCGGAACTAGACTTTATATAAATTTATTTACTGCCATGGGGCCATTGCTGGGGCTTGGTGCCCGCACAATGAACCCACTGCCCCTGCAGTTTCTTTCTCTCCCTGCCCACCTCCCTCCATCCTTCCTTCCTTTCCTCCCTCCTTTTCTTTTCTTTTCTTTTCTCTTTCTTTCTCTCACAGAAGCAGAGAGAAGTTGAGAGGGGAGGAGGACACATTTGTAGCATGGCCCCATGGCTCAGATGCTTCCCCCTGCAGGTGAGGACCAAGGGTTAAATGGGGTCATTGCCCCCCTGCCCCATATTTTGGATTCTATATGACAAAACAGAGTTGAACTCCCTGCTGGATGAACAGAAGGGAGCAGGGAAGGAAGGGAGGGAGGGAGGAAGGAAGGGAGGGAGAGAGGGAGGGAGGGAGGGAGAGAGGGAGGGAGGAAGAGAGGGGAGAGAGGGAGAGAGGCAA
>NW_026647993.1:27500-80769 GCF_950295315.1 Erinaceus europaeus
ACACATACACACACACATACATACACACATATATACACACATACATACATACACACACATATATACACAGACACACACATACACACACACACACACACACAGCCTGCCCAGCCTGCCCAGCCTGCATGTCACCATCCATCAGCTTCCTCCCACCCTCTGTTTGGAGGCAGGCAGACCCTCCGCCCCCCATGCAGATGTGTTTGTGGGGCTGGGGGGCTGGGAGAAGCAGAAGTAGGGGGGCGACTCGGGAGGGAAGGGGCAAGGAAAGCAGAAAGACCCTCAAAGAGTTAAAGCCTGGCCTCAGCAGAATGGGAATCCTTCCCCCACCCTCCACCCCTCCAAACAACAGCTTGACACCCCATCCTTCACGGGAGACAAAGACGCCGAGATATTCCCATGATCCCTTTCTGCAGCCTGCCCGGGAACTCAGGTGCTGAGCGTTTGGCCCACGCCGGCCCCATCAACGTCAAGGGCGAACTCATCCCTCCCTGGCTTCTCCGTGCTGATTAATTGGCTGAGGTTCACGCCGCCTGAATACCTAATGCCTCCCCTTCCTCATTCTTCCTGTGCCGTGGCTCTTCCCCCCCTCCTCCTTCACCCCATTTACATACACTTTATATTCCATAATTTTCACCCAAAAAGAAAAAAAAAGGTGGTGGGTGTGTGTGTGGGGGGGGGGAGAGAGAGAGGGCCCATCTTGGTAATTTGATGTAATGACGGCGTGTCACCGAAAAGAGGAATTAGAAAAATCTGTAGGTATTTAATTTATTCTTTTTTTTTTTTTTTTCAAGTAGACCTCTCTACGAGAAACATTAATATTCATGGGCAAGGGGGAAAGAAAGTGCTCAATAGGAAAATTCCAGATTTTTGTAAGGGGGGGAGGGAGGCAGCTCAATTCAATGCATTTTTAAGCACCATTATTTAACTAATCGTGCTGAGTCCCCTGGCCCCCTCGAGCCTCCCTTCCCCCCCCCCACCGCTGTGAAAAGAAGCTGGGGTGCTCTGACTGGGAGGGGCTGTGCCTGGCACCCCCAAGGCGGGCACCCCCATGCGGGGTGGGTTCAGATCAGCTTGGATCTCTTTCCTTCTCCCCCAGGGAGCGGGGAAGGAGAAGAGAAACATAAATAAAGGCATTTTCAGAGTCCTCTGAGCTACAGGGCATCCTCCTCACAGAGCTCCAGCCCCGTGGGCTTCCCTGGGTTCCCAGAAGGTCACGCTCCCCACCCCTGGCCCTGGAGTGGGGTGCTGGGAACTAGGTTACACAGCTATCCTAAAATAAGCCTCAGTGGAGTTGAGCTCAAATGGGGCAGGGCAGGGCAGGGGGTTGAGGAGTGGGATTCCCCCAAAGATCTGGCGCTGGCTGCTGGTCCCAAGGGTGGTGGCATTTATGGGGGGGTGGAACCCCAATTGATGTGACAGGAAGGCGGGCACGGGGCACAGGGCACAGGGCACAGGGCACAGGGCTGGGGCAGAGATTCCCTCCTCCCCTCCCAGCCCCCATCTTGATCAGTGAGACTGGAGACTTGTACCAGCTCCTCGGCCCCAGGTCCAAGTCATTTCCTGACCAGAGCGAGCAGGACCCTTGTCCCCACAGTGACACCGCGGCCCTGGGAGCCCACAGGCCTCATGCTGCGGCTGGGCAGGCCTCTCAGCCGCCCTCCTCTCCCTCCTCCCCGAGAGACAACATCCCCTAGGCCCTGAGGGGGTGCTCCCAGGACCCCTGTCCTGGACAGAGGGCCACTCCCCGGTCTCCTCAGATCCTGGGGACTGGAGGGCTTGTTCCTACACTCTTGCTCAGGAACTCTTAACAGGAAAGTGCTTCTCCGTTCAGGCCCTTCTCAGAGTGAGAATTGCTTTGCCAATATGGCTTCCTCCTCCTCCTCAAATATCTACTTTACTTACCCACTTATTTATTGGATAGAGATAGAAATTGAGAGGGGAAGGAGAGACAGAGAAGGAGAGAGACAGAGAGACACCTGCAGCCCTGCTTCACCGCTCGTGAAGCTTCCCCCCTGCAGGTGGGGACCAGGGGCTTGAACCCGGGCCCTTGCACACTTACCCAGGTGCATCACCATCTGGCCTTACTGGGTTCATTCTTCTAACAAATTGTTTAGTGCGAGCCTATTCCATAGCACACTGAGGGGAGTTTCAGGACCCTGGTCTCTGCTTCTGTGTCTCTATCCTGGAGAGGAGAGGAGAGGAGAGGAGAGGAGAGGAGAGGAGAGGAGAGGAGAGGAGAGGAGGGGAGAGGAGGGGAGAGGGGAGGGGAGGGGAGGGGAGGAGCAGAGAGGAGATGGGAGGAGAGGGGAGGAGAGGGGAGAGGAGAGGAGGGGAAGGGAGAGGAGGGGAGGGGAGGGGAGGGGAGGGAAGGAGAGGAGAGGAGAGGAGAGGGGAGGAGAGGGGAGGAGAGGGGAGGAGAGGGGAGGGGAGGGGAGGAAAGGAGAGGAGAGTAGATGGGAGTAGAGGGGAGGGGAGAGGAGACGAGGGGAGGGGAGGGGAGGGTAGGAGAGGAGAGGAGAGGAGAGGAGAGGAGAGGGGAAGGGAAGGGAGGGGAGGAGGCACTGTTTATTTGCTCTTCTAAGAGAGAGCTCAGAGCACTACTCAGCTTGGTGGTGAAGGGCCCAGCATGGAGCCCAGGGCCTCATGTATGTGCAAGTCCTGTGCTCCGCTGCTGAGCTGTCTCCCTTGGCCCCCGGCTCATTCTCTGTCTCTCACGTGGAAACACCTGAATGCATCAACCCACACTGCTGGGTGGTCCTGGGGGCCGTGAGGAGCCAGTGCTCGTTGTCTCACGCCTGAGGATGTGTGGGGGGCATCACCCTCAGCTCTGGGAGAGCCTCCCAGCTCCACACACGCTTGGTGGGGGGGTCCCGGGGGCCACCTTTCACCCGCTCCTGGTGTCATTTGAGTCCTTTGGAGGGGCGCCGCCGTCCTGCTGTGGAGTGAGAAGAGACCTCGGCAGAGTCCGAGAGGGAGAGAGGAGAGGAAGGGGTCCTGACGGGGGCGGGGAGCTCGGGGTGAGTGGAGAGGGGCCGGGGCTGGGAGCAGTGAGATACACGCAACAGCCAGGGCAAAGCTTTCAGCGGGAGATGAAGGGAGGGTGGAGGGAGGGCAAGGAGTGAGGGAGACAGGAAGCAGAACTGACAGAGGAGGAGGGAAGGGGGCAGCCTGGGGTGGGGAGGGAGAAAGAGAGAGAGGGGGAGAGAGAAGGAAGAGGAGGAAGCGGAGGAGGGGATGACTCATGTGTGGAGACAGGTCTCCTGGTGGTCCCTGAAATGTCCTTCTTCTGCTTCTCCTTTTTTAAGAAAAGAAAAAAAAAGTGCTTCTTGATATTTTTATGTTTACATGTTTTAACTGGGGCCTGGCTTCATGGAAGATGCATGAGGAAGGAGTAAGTGGTTTCCGGGAATGTTTTATACATGACGGGGGAGCAGGGAGGCTGCATGGGGGCTGGGGCGGGGGCAGCGGCAGGTGGTCCGCCTGTCATCAAGGTCACAGGAAGGGCCCGGGGCTGGCAGGGTGGCCCAGCTCTGCCCCCGGCTCCCCAGTGACTGGACAGTCTCGGCTCTCCTCCCCCAGCTCTCACTCTGCCCATCTGAGGGCCCAGACGGGGCTGGTCTGGGGCTCGGGGGCAAATTCATGGACAGTCATAAGGACAAGGTTCTGGGATGGCGAGGTCCAGCACTGCAGCCTGCTTCTCCCAGACCACAGGCCCCAGACCCTCAGAAGTTCATAACGGAGCACACGGGGCTGGGTCACAGATCCCTGGGCCCAACAGGGTGGGCTTTGCCATGCATGGAGCTCTGTGCCCTCAAAAGTTCTGGCTTGAACCCCTGACCACCAAGACCCACCTCTAGGGCATATTTCAGGGGTGGTCTTTGGGGCTCAAGTCCCCAGACTGGGATGCTGAGATGAGGAGGGGCATGCAGGAGAGAGCTGGGTCTCGTCTCCGTGGAGGTGGGCAGCTGCGGAGACCATGGGGGAGGACCGGCGGACATGCTGGCCTTGACCATGGAGCTCTGCTCTCCAGAACTAGAAGAACACAGCTTTGTGCCTTTTCAAAACAGATGTATTCCCAGAGGAGGAGGGGTGAGAAAAGAAGGAGGAGGAGGAGGAGAAAGAGAGAGAGAAAGAGGGAGAGAAAAAAGAGAGAGGCAGAGGGGGGAGAGAGAAAGAGAAATAGACAGGGAGAGAGAAAGAGACAGAGAGAGGGAGAGAGAGAAAGGGAGAGAAAGAGGGGAAGGAGAGAAAGAGGGGAAGGAAGGGAGAGAAAGAGAGGGGGGGGTACTTGCACTATGAATCCACTGCTTCTGGAGGCCCCTTTTTCCATTTTACTGGACAGGACAGAGAGAAATGGAGAGAGGCGGGGAAGACAGAGAGGGGGAGAGAAAGACAGACACCTGCAGACCTGCTTCACCGCCTATGTGGAGACCTCCCTGCAGGTGGGGACCCGGGGATCCTCGTAAGGGTCCTTGAGCTTAGTATGTGTGCTTAACTGGGCGTGCCACCGCCCGGCCCCTAATGAAGATCCTTCTTTAGACACTGAGGAGAGAGGCAGAGACACCACTGTGGAGGCCCAGGGGGCAGCTCAGGGCCCCATACGCCCCCCGACACCCCTGCACTCAGGTCAAGGTGGTTTCCCACAGGACCAAGCCCACAGCCCCAGTCAGAATAAAGAGAGAGAGAAAGGAGGGAGGGAGAGAGAGAGAGAGAGAGAGAGAGAGAGAGAGAGAGAAAGTACTGTGCTTTGTTCACTGCAGAATGGAACTGTATGTCTCAAGGAGATGTGTGGGAAAATAAATTAATAATAAAAATAGTAAAGCAGAAAAATAAATCTCTCACCAAACGGTGTGGCCTGAGCTGCCACCACGCGCCCGTCACGCAAAGAAGCCGGTCCCACCAGCATCCGCAGCTGCGGGCCTGGGCTCTAGAAAAATCCGCGTTCGGTGCTCTGCCTCTTTGATTATTTTCTTTTTGATGTGTTTTTGAAGCTCGTTCTTAACAAAAGGCCTCCTTTCAAGTCAGCTTTCTTTTTTTTTTTTTTAATCATCTTTATTTACCGGATAGAGACAGGCAGGAATCGGAAGGGAAGGGGTGACAGAGACACCTGCAGCCCTGCTTCATCACTCACACAGCTTTCTCCCTGCAGGTGGGGATCGGGGGCTTGAACCTGGGTCCTTGTGCACTGCAACATGTGCGCTCAACCAGGTGTGCCACCACCCGGTCCAAGTCAGCTTTCTTGTCCCTGGTTCTAAAAGTAACTTGAGTTTCCTATTGGCAAAAGGTGCAGGCACTGCATATAAAGAGATTGTTGATGGTTTTGACTTGCAAACTCTGGAGGACCCCAGCCTCCAGACTGCTCAGCTGTCCCAGCTCACACACAAGGACACAGAAAATCACCCAAGGCCTGAGGAAAGATACCAACAGACTGGGGGTGTGGATCCACCTGCCAACACCCATGTCCAGTGGAGAAACAATGACAGAAGCCAGAGCTCCCACTTTCTGCTCCCCATAAAGAATTTGGGTCCATACTCCCTCCCCTCTCAATTTGTCTGTCTGCTACCTAATAAAACAGGGTGTGTGTGTGTGTGTGTGTGTGTGTATTGGGCCAGGTGGTGGTGCACCTGGCTGAGCACACGTTACAAAGCACAAGGACCCAGGTTTGAACCCCTGGTCCCCACGGGTGAGCTTAGGGAGCAGGAGGAGAGGCATCTAGGGCAGCCCAGGGAGCATGGAGGGTCACAGGCTGTGGAGGCCCCCTGGGGAAGGGCAGGGAAATGCAGGGACGGTGGGGTGGGGGGTGGGGTCCTGGCTGCCAGGGGCTGGGGGTGGGGGGAGCACTGGCTTAGAGGGGGCAGCACTTGCTTCTGTGTGATGCAAACGCTTGGGAACTGGGTCCAGGCTGCACCGGACTGTGGGAGAGGCCACTGCACTGACTGTTCACAAAATGCTCACATCTCCCTTAATTTTGTCTCTGTTACAGAAATCATGCAGGCACCATTTTCTCCCCCATCTTATTGGATAGGACAGAGAGAATTTGAGAAAGGAGGGGAGATAGAGAGGGAGAGAAAGAGAGACACCTGCAGACCTGCTTCACCACTGCAGGTAGGGAGTGGGGGCTTGAACCTGGGTCCTTGTACATAGTACCATGTGTACTCAGCCAAGTGAGCCACTGCCCAGCCCCTGAAGGCACCCTCTCTCTCTCTCTCTCCCTCTCTCTCTCCCTCTCCCTCTCCCTCTCCCTCCCTCTCCCTCTCCCTCCCTCTCCCTCTCCCTCTCTGTCTCCCTCCCTCTCCCTCTCCCTCTCTCCTCCCTCTCTCTCTCTTTGATATTTTTTCTTTCTTTATTATTGGATAGAGACAGCCAGAAATCAAGAGGGAAATGGGGTGATAGAGAGACAGAGAGACACCTGCAGCCCTGCTTCACCACTTGCAAAGCTTTCCCCCTGCAGGTGGGGACTGGGGGCTTGAACCCGGGTCCTTGTGCACTGTGACACGTGCGCTCAACCAGGTGCACCACCACCCGGCCTCCCTCTCTCTCTTTCTCTCTCTCACCTGCCAGGACATCAATTGGGCATCATGCTTGCATCCTTCCACTGCTCCTGGTGGCATTTTTCTTTTTCTATGTTTTTTTTTTCCAGATGGAAGGGGAGAGACAGAGAGGGCAGAGGGACAGGAGAGACAGCACAGTCCTGCTCCACCACCGTGTGGCTTCCCCTGTGCCTGGCCTCCAGGGCTCCAGGCAGGGTCCCTGTGCATGGTCAAGTGTGGGCTCTCTCTGATGGCCTGTCTCCCTTTGTCACATGTCCTGTTATTATTTTTATTGCCACCAGGGTTATTGCTGGGGCTTGATGCCTGCATGACTAATCCACTGCTCCTGGTAGCCATTCCACCCTTTTTAATTTTTTATTATCTTTATTTATTAATTGGAGAGACAGCTGTAAATCAAGAGGGGAGGGGGAGGTAGAGAGGGAGAGACACAGAGACACCTGCAGCCCTGCTTCACCACTCATGAAGCTTTCCCCCTGCAGGTGGGGACCAGGGGTTCAAACCCAGGTCCTTGTGCTTTGTAATGTGTGCTCAACCAGGTGCGCCACCACCTGGCCCCATCCCCCCCATTTTATTAGGTAGCACAGAGACAAATTGAGAGGGGAGGGAGAGACAGAGAGACACCTGCAGACCTGCTTCACTGCTTGTGAAGCTTCCTCTCCCCCAACTCCTGAAGGTGGGGCAGGGTCTCGAACCCTAGGATCCTTGAGCACATCATGTGTACAGATTAGCAGCCCCCACCACCTGGGCCCCCAGAGCATGGGAGTAGGAACGCAGGGAGTTGAGAGGGAGCCAGGGTGACATTTTGGGGGTCCCCCGAGATCCTGAGGTCACACCCAGCCTGTCCCAGAAGCTGAGGCCGGCAGATGGCTGAGCTTGAGAGGACAGAAGCCAGACGCAGAGGAGCAGGGTCCCTCCGAGGGACACCCCTTCTCTGCGAGGTCCAAGCTTGGGCACATACACACCCACCGCCACAGCGGGCACAAGAGGAGTGTGTGTCCCCCAGAGGCCCCCTCTAGCCATGCCCCCCGACGTCTGAAGGGGCAGCCAGGAGGCCCCCGCAGGCCATATCTCCGTCGTGCCAGCTGCCATCCGCGGAAGCCAGCCTGCCAGCCCCCCTGCCCACCGCAGCCAGCCCAGAGGTGCCAAGGCACCGGGCACGGAACAGCCAGCTGGCAGCCGAGTGGAGCATGGAGCCCCGGCCGGCAGGCCCATCTGCCACGTTGCCAGCTGCAGGCCTGTGGGAGGCGGCGGCCAGCTCACAAGTGGCAGAGGTGCCAGCCACGGGCTCTTGGGCCAGCTGGCAGCCTGCTGGGCTGGCGGGCCCATCTGCCGGTCAGGCCAGGGCAGCCGGGGGCCTCGGGGTGCCTGAACTCCATACCCACCGAGGCCAGGTGCTCCCTTCTGCCTCCCGGGAGGCTGGCAGACACAGCGGGCAGAGGGGCAACTGGGAGGCACGAGGGCTTGTGGCCTCCTCTTCCTTGTCCCCATGAAGCAGCGAGCCTCATTGTCGGGCTGAAGGGACACCCACAGTAGGAGCTTTCTGAAGCCCAGGGCACAGCTAATCCCCGAGCCAAGGGTGCCCTGGGCATCACAGGGCAGGTATCTGGGGCCCCTGGGGAGGTGTCACCCTTATGAGGGGGGAGACTGAGTCTCCCTGCAGGATGCCCAGGTAACCCCGAGGGCTGTGGCATTTGTCCAGAGGAGACGCTGAATGGCCCTCAGGTATGGGGATGCAGGCAGCATCCCGGGGGGCAGGGGAACGCAGAGGAGGGTGGGGCAGAGGCGGGGGAAGAGGGATCGGGCAGGGTGCACGGGGCAGCAGAGAGCAGCTGAGCATGCTGGGTATAGGGTGAGGGGTGCACTGGCCCAGACTCCCCTGATCTCTCTCCAGCTTCCCCTCCACTTCTGGCCACGGGTCGGGGTGCTGTCTGGGATGTCTGCCTCTCTCTGCCCCTTGACTTGTCTGAAGGTGGTGATGGCGACAGCTTTCCTGAGAGTGTCCTCTGAGTGGGGCTGGGGGCTGGATGGAAGTGAGAGCCCCCCCCCCTAAGAGTGTGTCACTTGCAGCTGGCGTGAGGTCATCCAAATTCGGGGACAAAAGGAGGGTTCCGGAGTGTGGAGATCCACACTCCAGGGATCCCCAGAAATAACCCTTTTAAGTAAATTAAAAGTTGAGAGGGGAGGGTGATAGGGAGTCAGAGAGACACCTGTGGCGCTGCTTCACGGCTCATGAAGCTCCTCCCCCTGCAGGTAGGGACGGGGTGGGGTGGGGGGGGGGCTTGCACCTGGGTCCTTGATCACTGTAATACATGCACTTAACCAGGCAGGTGCGCCACCACCCGGCCTCATCTTTATTTATTTATTGGATAGAGACAGCCAGACATCGAGAGGGAGCGGGGAGGTAGAGAGGGAGAGAGACAGAGAGATGCTTGCAGTCCTGATTCACTACTCACAAAGTTTTCCCCTTGCTGGGGTGGGGGGCAGGTATTTTCTCCAGGCCCCGTGGGGAGGGTCAGCAGGAAGATTCCACGGCATCCTGAGGGCTGCAGCCTCACCCCTGTGCCCTGCCCACCGCCAGTGCAGAGAGGACCCCCGGGGAACAGGGCAGGGCACAGCTGGGTGGGGGTGGGGCGGCCGAGAGCCTGCCCAGGCCCCTTCATCATCCGCCCAGAGGACATGTTCGCGGTGAGTGTTTGAGTGTCTCTGGCTAATAGGATATTATTCATAACACTCAGGCGAGTTGGAAAGGAAGATGATAAGAAATTAGACCCTTAATGGCTTTCTCTAGAGGATGACTCTTCCCATGGGAGTCAGAGCCTGGGAAGCTCTCTGCCTGGGGAGACTTCAACCCCCTCCAGCCCCCCCCAGGGGGACGCTCGAAGTGAAGCAGAGGGGACAGGAACGCGCTGGACACTGGCCGGGTACCCGCCCGCCGCTACTCAGTCCACGTCTGCTGTAGGCAGGTGTGGGTGCTGGGGGGGGGGGTCTCTGTGTCCCCTTCGGGCACTGGCCGTAGCTGCGTCCGTGTGGACAGTGTCCCAGGGGCAGTGAGCTCCCGGATTCTGAGGGGACTTTCTTAAACTTGGCTTCCTCTCTCTTCATAATACTCTTTTTTAAAAAAAAATTATTTATTTATTTGTTTATTTATTTGTTTATTTTCATCAGACCCCTGCTCAGCTCTGGCTTATGGTGGTGCTGAGGACTGAACCTGGGCCCTTTGGTGTCTCAGGCATGAAAGACTCTTTGCATAACCATTATGCTATATCCCCAGCCAATTCTCTTTGTAATACTTAAGATTATCTTTTCTAAATTCTTTTTAATTTTAATCATTCTCTTAAGATTATTTTCTATTGCTTTATTCTGGCTAAAAATGGAGAGAAATAAAGAAGGAAAAGGAAGACAGAGAACTGAGAGAGAGAAAGATACACCTGCAGACCTGTTTCATTTCACTCATGACACTTCCCTCCTGCCGGTGGGGACCAGGGATTTGAACCCAGGTCCTTGCGCACTGTGATATGTACACTCAAGCAGGTGCACCACTACCTGGCTCCTGTAGAGGACTTTCTGAAACACCCAGCACCCTTCCTGCTTGAAAGACTTTGAAAGCAGTAGCTGGACCACAGTGTCTGTTGTCAACACACACACACACACACACACACACACACACACACACACACACACACACTTCACAGATAAGGCTGGAAAGGTCTCACAATCTGGGGACATGTGACAGTAAAACAATGATGATGACAGGGCCAGGTGGTGGTGTGCTTGGTTGAGTGCACGCATTACAGTGCACAAGGACCAGGGTTCAAGCCCCCGGTCCTCACCTGTAGGGAGGAAGCTTCATGAGCGGTGAAGCAGGGCTGCAGCTGTCTTTCTGTCTCCCTCCTTGTCTCCCTCTTGATTTCTCTCTGTCTCTAGTCAATAAGAATAAATAATAAATAAATAATTAAATAAAATTATTAGAGGCCAAGTGATGGCACATCTGGCCAAGCACACACGCTGCTGTTTACAAGGACCCAGGTTCAAGTCCCCTGGTCCCCACCTGCGAGAGTTCCGGGAAGCTTCACGAGTGGTGAAGCAGGGCTGCAGGTGTCTCTCTGTCTCCCTCCTTCTCTATCACCCCCTTCCCTCTTGATTTCTGGCTATCTGTATCCAATAAATAAAGACGATAAAAATCTTTGAAAAAGGAAAAGAAATTGTACACAACATTTTTTAAAAGAATGATTAAGAGGAAAATAATGCTGACGGCGAGAGGACTCTGCCCCACACAGGAGCCGGCTGCTGGGAGCCTCGGCGAGGAGGAAGGAGTCTAACTTCTGTGAGCAGCTGGTTTATTATACTTTTTTGCAGGGGGCTTTTGAGGGGGGCCATCACTCAACAGGCCAGTGCACCTCCCTTGGGGGGGCTGTCCCCTGTGACTGGTCGTGGGTCTCTGACGTGACCATGGCTTTTGCCCGCCTGCCTCCTCTTCTCCTTTGTGGGGTCCCGCCGTGGGGAGTTCGCAGTCCACACAGCCTCGAGCTGAGCCTTTAAGCACCGCTAAACGGTTCCCTGACAGCTCCCGCTCCAATTTTCTCCCCTGACATTTGATTTACATATGATCTTTAAGCACCGCCACGGCGGTAATAGCGACACAGTTAATATTCTGCACGCCCCCCGCTCCCCACACCTGCAGAGCCCTGTCGGCACCGAGCGTGGAGAGAGACGCATGTACCAAATAAATGGACCTCTAATGAAATAAACGGATTAAGGAGGGGGGGTCCATTGCCCTGCTGCGGGACCGAGGCACCAGGAGTGAATTCTGTCTGGATCTGCAAGGGTGGCTCTTAATAGAATTCTTTTTTACCTAATTGGAGGGAAAGTGATTGGAGGAATATTCTGTGATGCATCAGCTCCGGTCTCTCCTGTTTACAGCACAAAAGAACTGGTGGCCTCCTCCTCTCCTCCTCTCCTCTCCTCTCCTCTCCTCTCCTCTCCTCTCCTCTCCTCTCCTCTCCTCTCCTCTCCTCTCTCCTCCTCTCCTCTCCTCTCCTCTCCTCTCCTCCTCTCCTCTCCTCTCCTCTCCTCTCCTCTCCTCTCCTCTCCTCTCTCCTCCTCTCTCCTCTCCTCTCCTCTCTCCTCCTCTCCTCTCCTCTCCTCTCCTCTCCTCTCCTCTCCTCTCCTCTCCTCTCCTCTCTCCTCCTCTCCTCTCCTCTCCTCTCCTCCTCTCCTCCTCTCCTCTCCTCTCCTCTCCTCTCCTCTCCTCTCCTCTCCTCTCTCCTCCTCTCCTCTCCTCTCTCCTCCTCTCCTCTCCTCCCCTCTCTCCTCCTCTCCTCTCCTCTCCTCTCCTCTCCTCTCCTCTCCTCTCCTCTCCTCTCCTCTCCTCTCCTCTCCTCTCTCCTCCTCTCCTCTCCTCTCCTCTCCTCTCCTCCTCTCCTCCTCTCCTCTCCTCTCCTCTCCTCTCTCCTCCTCTCCTCTCCTCTCTCCTCCTCTCCTCTCCTCTCCTCCCCTCTCTCCTCCTCTCCTCTCCTCTCTCCTCCTCTCCTCTCCTCTCCTCTCCTCTCCTCTCCTCTCCTCTCCTCTCTCCTCCTCTCCTCTCCTCTCTCCTCCTCTCCTCTCCTCTCCTCTCCTCTCCTCTCTCCTCCTCTCCTCTCCTCTCCTCTCCTCCCCTCTCTCCTCCTCTCCTCTCCTCTCTCCTCCTCTCCTCTCCTCTCCTCTCCTCTCCTCTCTCCTCCTCTCCTCTCCTCTCCTCTCCTCTCCTCTCCTCTCTCCTCCTCTCCTCTCCTCTCCTCTCCTCTCCTCTCCTCTCCTCTCCTCTCTCCTCCTCTCCTCTCCTCTCCTCTCTCCTCCTCTCCTCTCCTCTCCTCTCTCCTCCTCTCCTCTCCTCTCCTCTCCTCTCTCCTCCTCTCCTCTCCTCTCCTCTCTCCTCCTCTCCTCTCCTCTCCTCTCCTCTCTCCTCTTCTCCTCTCCTCTCCTCTCCTCTCCTCTCCTCTCTCCTCCTCTCCTCTCCTCTCCTCTCCTCTCTCCTCCTCTCCTCTCCTCTCCTCTCCTCTCTCCTCCTCTCCTCTCCTCTCCTCTCTCCTCCTCTCCTCTCCTCTCCTCTCTCCTCTCCTCCTCTCTCCTCCTCTCCTCTCCTGTTCCCTCCCCTTCCCTCCCCTCCCCTCCCCTTCTCTCCTCTCCTCTCCTCTCCCCTTCTCTCCTCTCCTCTCTCTCCCTTTTCTCTCTGTTCTTTCTCTAGTCTGCATCCCCTACCCTCTGTGCCTGTGCACAGCTCACTCCCCTCTTGATCCTTCTAGACTTTCTTTCTATCCTCATTCCATCCATCCATCCATCCACCCATCCATCCACCAATCCATCTACTCATCCACATCCATCCACCATCCACTCATCCACCCACCCACCCATCCACCCATCCATCCATCTATCCATCCACACATCCACTCATCCATCCACTCACCCATCCATCCACCCACCCATCCACCCATCCATCCACCATCCATCCATCCACCCACCCACTCATTCATCCATCCACCATCCATTCATCCATCCACCCACCACCCACCCCCACTCACTCATCCACCTATCCACCCACCACCCACCCCCACTCACTCATCCACCTATCCACCCACCACCCACCCCCACTCACTCATCCACCTATCCACCCACCCACTCCCACTCACTCATCCACCTATCCACCCACCACCCACCCCCACTCACTCATCCACCTATCCACCCACCACCCACCCCCACTCACTCATCCACCTATCCACCCACCACCCGTCCCCCATCCTATGTGCCCTTCATTCATCCAGCCTCCCAGACACTCACCTCCCTCCCTCCTCATGTTTGTGCCCATCTGTTCAAATTTTCACCCAGCTAACAAGCCGGGGGCTTGAGGGAGTGCCACTGCCTCCAGGTCCCGGTGATATGGAAGGACTCTGCCTGAGGACGGTGGCCGCACAGAGCCAGCACCCTCATGTCACTGTACATGCCACCCATCGCTGCCTCTGTTCATCTTTGAACATTCAGTGGAAACTCACAGGATCCTCGACACCTGACTCTGTGGGGAGGATTTTAAAATGTAGCCTTAGTCACCTACACCAACCTGCATGTCTACCTGGCACTGTCTCCCACCAGGTCCTCTCTCTCTCTCTCTCTCTCTCTCTCTCTCTTTATTTATTCAGGATAGAGACACAGAAAAGGAAGGGGAGACAGAGAGGGAGAGAGACAGACAGACACCTGTAGCCCTGATTCATGGCTTGTGAAGCTTCCCCCCTGCAGGTGGGGGACCGGGGGCTTGAACCTGGGTCCTTGCTGGAGTCCCTGCGCTTTCTACTATGTGCGCTTAACCAGGTGCACCACCACCTTCCCCCCTTTCCGTGTGTGTGTGTGTGTGTGTGTGTGTGTGTGTGTGTGTGTGTTTAGAAGCCACTGTTGGGGCCACGTGTTGGTGCACCAGGTTAAACACACACACCCACCCACCAAGGACCTGGGTTCAGGACCCTGGCCCCACCTTCAGGGGAAACTTCATAAGCAATAGAGGGTCAGCAGGTGTCTCTCTGTCTCTCTCCCTTTCTATCTCCCCGTCCCCTCTCAATTTCTCTCTGACTCTATCCAATAATCAATAAAATAAAACACAAAGCCACCTGTTGCCGTTAATGCTTGTGGAACCTGGGCATGTCAGGTGCAGGAGCTGGGCTTGTGATCAGGGCAGGAGAGGACATTTGGGGCCTTTCTTCAGCGTGAGGGCCTGTCCACTGGCCGGACCCCAGGGGGAGGCCAGGATGTGTCTACCTGGATGGAGAGAGGCTGTGGGCCCAGGAGGAGGCAGAGCTGTGGCGGAGTCAGGAAGAGCACCGGTGGGCCTGTCACCGGCAGCCGGCTCAGGAGACTGGCCAGGGCGAAGCAGGGACTCTAACCCAGGGCCCCAGAGCCCACAGTGACCTTCCCAACTCAGCATAGCTGGGTCACTTTACTCATTCTTGGGGTGGGGGAGTCCATGAGAGAGACCAGTTCCTTGGACTTGAATTGAGGGGGCTTCCTGTGAGCCCTCCTTTCTGGGAGACGTTTAATCCACTTAGACAAGCACCCTTCTGGCTCAGTTACCCCACCCCCCACTGGCCTGGTCCCCTTCACAGCTCACCAACTTCCCCCACAGCCCTGACATGTCTCTATTTATTTGTTGGTTTGTTTTTATTGCCACTGGATTATTACTGGGGCTTAGTGCCTGCACAATGAGTCCATTGCTCCAACCTGCCATATTTCTCTCTCTCCCTCTCTCTCTCTTCCTATTTTATTTGATAGGACAGAGAGAAATTAGAAGGGAGAGAGAACAAGAGGAAGAGAGAGTGAGAGAAAGCCCCCCCCCCCCCCACACACACACACACAAACACACACACAAACCTCTGGTCCTGAAGCTTTTCCCCCTGCAGGTTGGGGACAGGGGTTTGAACCCTGGCTCCTGAGCATGGTAATAAGTGTGGTAATTTACCAGTAATGCTTCTGCCCAGCCCCACACCTGTCCATTATTGATATTACTATTAATACGTGAGATGAGAGCGTCCCCAGGTCACATGCCTGCCTTGGGCCCCTGGCCTGCAAAGTGTACCCCCACTGAGCCATCCCCCTGTTCATCCTGGATAAGCCGTCCGTCGGTCTGGCCAGTCTTCAGCCGGGGCCCCAGAGCCTGCATTTGACATAAGCTGCCCTGGTGACTCTGAGGTGGCCCCTCCCTTAAACACTCCCGCCTACCCCCGAGCACCCCCCCCCTGTCTCTGGCACCCTCAGTCCTCCAAGGGAGCCTGGTCAGGGCAGGGGCTCACAGGCAGTGCTGCTACATGCACCTGACTGAACTTGCTGTTCTCAGAAGGGTTCAAGGCTGTGTGTCTCCACATATGTTCAAGACACACAGCACCCCCCCACTCCCCACCCCATCAGCAGCCTCAGGGGCCCCAGTCCTGCTTTCCCAGTGCAGGACCTGAGCTGTGGTGGCCCCCTGAGCGCCCTCTCAGCCCCAGCATCCGGGCCGGCCTCCGGGGACACCAGAGGACTGACGGCCAGGACTTGTGTGCCTCGTCTGAGTCTCTGAGTCTCGGGCTGCTGTGTGTAAACTTTGCTGAGAGTCTGAGCAGAAACGTTAAGTGACAGGGCTCCCCAGAGCAGCACTAATTTCTCAGACATTTCATCAGTACGGAGCTGCCCCTGTTCATTACAAAAATACACAGAGGCGCCCATCTGGCCCTCACAGGTAAGCGGCTCCAAGCTGGAGTCACCGGTGGCGGCTGGGCTAATCGCCATGTCCCCTGACTGGGCCACCAGCTCAAGCAGAAAGACAAACAGTAAATATTTGACCTGGCACTGGCTGGACTCCGGGGCCCGGAGAGGGGGCTACGCGTGCAGCAGGCTGGGTCCGCTCCGATGAGGTGTGCAGGTGGGGCTTGGTCCCAGGGAAGCCCTCGGGCCCATCCAGCCCCCAGTTCCCCCCTTCTGAGGCCCGTCCCCTAGCCCCTCTGATCCTCAGACCCATCAGAACCACTGGGGGCGGGGAAGGGGTCTGTACAACAACTGCATAAAAAAGTGATCAGTGCGAATCCCTGGGAGGAAAGTGCTTCAACAGATGGAAACGGCCCATTTGCAGCAAAAGCCGCTGGCTGTGCAGATGGCGATTATGGGATGTATGTAAACACGGCAGCTCCGGCAGGCAGAGCCAGCCACACCGCTGAACCCGGCTGCTTGCAGGACTGGGCTTCCGAGGTCTGAGGCTGCTGTCCTCCCCCATACTTTAGCCTCTCCTCCAGGGAGAGAGGGGTGTCCCCTAGGGTGAAGCACCTGCTCCCCATCTCTGCCGGCCTGGGCTGCCCCGTGCTCCCCGAAGGCAGGATACAGCCCATGAGTGGGCGCTCAGCCACCTGGGCCAGCACTGTCTACAAACGGGGCAACTGAGGCTTAGCAGTGAAAATGGCTTCCCAAGGCCAGAAGGCCAGGAGGGAAGAGAGGTGAGACGCCCCCGAGAGCTCTGAGTGGTGATGTAGGTCCCAGGTGGTGTGTGTTTCTCTGCTGTGGCCTCCACAGCCTGCTCTTCCAGCTCGGGGTCCCAGGGGGTTGAGGATGGCCTCACTGGGCCCAGGTGGGTGGGTGACCGGATTTCAGCTAGAGATGGGTTCCCCATCACCCTTCAGAGCCCCTGGGGGACTGGCGAGTCCGGAGCTGGCCATGTGGAAGGCCTTCTGAGGCCACAGGAAGAGACCGGCCTTCTGCCCTCTCCTCTGGGCTAAGGAGGCAGGAAGCCCCCCCAAGGGGAGAATGGCCACTGCTTTCAGGGCGGGGAAATTATAAAGGCCCAAAGCAGAGTGGGGACACAGGAGTGCTGGGGGGATATGTGGGGGGCTAACTGGGGCCTTTCCTGCTTTCCCCCCGTGGGTTTGTGGTGAAGCCTCTTGAAAGAATTACAAGACAGGGTGGGGCAGATAGCATAATGGTTCTGCAGAGAAGACTTTCCTGTCTGAGACACCAAAGGTTCCAGGTTCCATCTCCAGCACCAACGTCAGCCAGAGCTGAGCAGGGCTCTGAAAAGAAAAGAAAAAAGAAAGAGAGAAAGAGAAAGAAAGGAAGGAAGAAGGAAGGAAGGAAGGAAGGAAGGAAGGAAGGAAGGAAGAAAGAAAGAAAGAAAGAAAGAAAGAAAGAAAGAAAGAAATTACTACAAGACAGTTCTCAAGATCTTCCTTTATTAGATTATGAGGTAGATAGTGTACTGAAGTGAAGTTAGAGAGAGGAAAGAGCTCAGGGACAGGGACCCGAGGGCCTTGGGAGACTCTACAAGAGAAATAGGCCCCACCAGGTGAGTGCCCCCCCCACAGCCCCGTGCAGGTCACACCTGGGCCAGCCTCCCATTGGTTGGCTGGAAGCATCAGGTGTGGCTTCCCTCTCCAACTCCCCCCACAGGGAGCATCCTCTGAGCTCAAGTCCCCATGTTCCCACTTCCCACAAGCTCTGGTGCCCAGGCCACACACGGGCAGCAGAGTGCCTGGGCCCCCAGGCTCTCTCTCTCTCTCTCTCTCTCCCTCTCTCTCTCCCTCTCTCCCTCTCTCCCTCTCTCCCTCTCTCTCCCTCTCTCTCTCCCTCTCTCTCTCCCTCCCTCTCTCTCTCCCTCTCTCCCTCTCTCCCTCTCTCCCTCTCCCTCTCTCCCTCTCTCCCCTCTCTCCCTCTCTCCCTCTCTCCCTCCCCCCTCTCCTTCTCTCTCTCTCTCTCTCTCTCTCTCTCTCTCTCTCTCTGTCCCTGACCTCACCAGGAGGGACAATGTGGCTCTGGGCTAGCAGCAGACTGGCTTAGCTCTCTCCAGTCAACTAGAAAAAAAAAAAAAAAATGGAAATCATCTGAAAACTCAGCACAAGGATTTCTTCAGAAACTCACCAAGTTTCAAGTGTGTGCAGACACCTGTGACTGGTGGGCTGGAAAAAGGATGAGGGAGGGAGAGATTCTGTGGTCCAGAGGCCGCAGTCAGGATGAGGGAGGGAGAGATTCTGTGGTCGAGAGGCCGCAGTCAGGATGAGGGAGGGAGAGATTCTGTGGGCGAGAGGCCACAGTCAGGATGAGGGAGGGAGAGATTCTGTGGGCGAGAGGCCGCAGTCAGGATGAGGGAGGGAGAGATTCTGTGGGCGAGAGGCCACAGTCAGGATGGCTGGTGCCATCTGGGAGAGTGACAGCTGAGGTTCACCACCTCCAGGTCTGAGTTAGAGACACAAAACAGTCCTTTGGGATAAAGTGGATGGAACTGGAGAAGATGATGTCTCGTGTAGCAAGTCAGGAGGTGAAGGAGAGCTACAGGGTGGGGTCACTCATTTGTGGAATACAGAGAATTGAGTACCTGAATGTGGGAACAAAGTGTCAGCCTATTTCTGAGACTGGGAGAACCAGAGTGTTATCTACAAAGGTGGGGACAGAGACACAGACCTTTGGGGACAGTTGTGGTGAGGGGAGAAAGAGACTTGTTATGTTGTGTTCATATTATGTGAAATGTATGTACATGAATTTATGAACATCGTTCATTTGAAATATCCTTAAGCGGTAAGATATATTAATGATATCCAAAGCTTATTAGAAAAAGAAACAGAGAGAGAGAGAGAGAGAGAAAGGAGGAAAGAAAGGAAGGAAGTTACCTAAGCCACAGGTGAGTTCAGACACTTGCAGCTAGTGGCAGAAAGAGGCTGAGGGAGAGATTCCCAGGACTGAGAAGTGGCGATCAGGGACAGCTGGTGCCAGACTGGGAGACTGGGCAGTGCTCACAGGGGCTGGGCAGAGCTCACAGGGGCTGGGCAGGGCTCACAGGGGCTGGGCAGAGCTCACAGGGGCTGGGCAGAGCTCACAGGGGCTGGGCAGAGCTCACAGGGGCTGGGCAGAGCTCACAGGGGCTGGGCAGGGCTCACAGGGGCTGGGCAGGGCTCACAGGGACTGGGCAGGGCTCACAGGGGCTTGGCAGGGCTCACAGGGGCTGGGCAGGGCTCACAGGGGCTGGGCAGGGCTCACAGGGGCTCTGCAGGGCTCACAGGGGCTGGGCAGAGCTCACAGGGCTGGGCAGGGCTCACAGGAGCTGGGCAGGGCTCACAGGAGCTGGGCAGGGCTCACAGGGGCTGGGCAGGGCTCACAGGGGCTGGGCAGGGCTCACAGGGACTGGGCAGGGCTCACAGGGGCTTGGCAGGGCTCACAGGGGCTGGGCAGGGCTCACAGGGGCTGGGCAGAGCTCACAGGGGCTGGGCAGAGCTCACAGGGGCTGGGCAGAGCCCACAGGTGCTGGGCAGAGCTCACAGGGGCTGGGCAGAGCTCACAGGGGCTGGTCAGAGCTCACAGGGGCTGGGCAGAGCTCACAGGGGCTGGGCAGTGCTCACAGGGGCTGGGCAGGGCTCACAGGGGCTGGGCAAGGCTCACAGGGGCTGGGCAGGGCTCACAGGAGCTGGGCAGGGCTCACAGGGGCTGGGCAGAGCTCACAGGGGCTGGGCAGAGCTCACAGGGGCTGGGCAGGGCTCACAGGAGCTGGGCAGGGCTCACAGGGGCTGGGCAGAGCTCACAGGGGCTGGGCAGAACTCATAGGGGCTGGGCAGAGCTCACAGGGGCTGGGCAGAGCTCTCAGGGCTGGGCAGGGCTCACAGGAGCTGGGCAGAGCTCACAGGAGCTGGGCTGAGCTCACAGGAGCTGGGCAGAGCTCACAGGAGCTGGGCTGAGCTCACAGGAGCTGGGCAGGGCTCACAGGAGCTGGGCAGGGCTCACAGGGGCTGGGCAGAGCTCACAGGTGCTGGGCAGAGCTCACAGGGGCTGGGCAGAGCTCACAGGAGCTGGGCTGAGCTCACAGGGGCTGGGCAGAGCTCACAGGGCTGGGCTGAGCTCACAGGGGCTGGGCAGAGCTCACAGGTGCTGGGCAGAGCTCACAGGAGCTAGACAGAGCTCACAGGGCTGGGCTGAGCTCACAGGGGCTAGGCAGAGCTCTCAGGGGCTGGGCAGTGCTCACAGGGGCTGGGCAGAGCTCACAGGAGCTGGGCAGGGCTCACAGGGCTGGGCAGGGCTCACAGGAGCTGGGCAGAGCTCACAGGAGCTGGGCAGGGCTCACAGGGGCTGGGCAGAGCTCACAGGGGCTGGGCAGAGCTCACAGGGGCTGGGCAGGGCCCACAGGGCTGTCTGCGATGCCTGGGATCAGACCTATGGCCTCCCGCACACAAGTCCAGTGCCACTGCTGCACCTTCTCCCCAGCCCCCCCCATGTCACTGTGTGTGGGGGGGTCAACGGCTAAAAGCTCTATGATATCTCACAGCCGCCCAGTCTGACATGGAGCTGGGATCAGGAGACCCCACAGCAGAGCCCTGGCCCCAGCCCCCATTCCCCCTCCGGGCCCTGGCCGCAGAGCCCCTGCTTCACTAGGGGGACCAGCCAGGGCCCTTTAATGGCCTCTTGCATCTTTATGACCAATTGATTGAGCCACATGCCTGGGGATTTATAGGCAGGACTGAAGCATTTATGGGAATCCTGTTGATAAAGGCGTGAGATGAGAGGGCCCTGGGGCACCAAGGAGAGACAGTGTCCCCAGCAGGCAGGTTAACACACTCCTGAGGTCAGAGGGGACATCCGGAGCCCCGACCCCTGCCCGTCCTGTGTTCCCTTCGCTCCGCGGGCAGGGAGGAGAGCAGGAGGGCCGCGGAGGGCAGGGGTATTCTGGCCTGCGGGCGGGGCCAGAGGCTCCCGGTTCAAAGGTGGATAAGAAGGGGGCTTCTAGAGGACCCCACACCAGGGAGGAAGATGGTCTGCTTGCCAGCTCCTCCAGACATACAGGACCCCCCATCTGCTCCCAGCCGTGTACCCTCTCGGGGACTGACACCTGCCTCTCTGTCCTCTCCCAGGGCACACCTGGGGGTTCTGAGTCTTTTCTTCACCTTCCATCTATCGCCAGCCTGCCCCTGGGCTGTCCCTGCCGGACTGGGCGGCCCTGAGCCATGAGTACCTCTGTTGTTTCTACTGTGACAGAAACCTCACCCCACCAGTACCCTCAGGAGCACATCATAGCTCAGAAAAGTCTTTCCTCGGAGTCTTCTTTTATTGTATTTTATTTTTAGTTAATTTATTTATTTTGGGTAGAGACAGAGAGATATTGAGAGCGAAGGAGGAGATCGAGATAGAGAGAGACACCTGCAGCCCTGCTTCACCACTTATGAAGATTCCCCCCTGTAGTTGGGGACTGAGGGCTTGAACCAGGATCCTTGTTCCTGGTACTGTGTGTGCTCAACCAGGTG
This sequence comes from Erinaceus europaeus, assembly GCF_950295315.1. NCBI lineage: Eukaryota > Metazoa > Chordata > Mammalia > Eulipotyphla > Erinaceidae > Erinaceus > Erinaceus europaeus. Next base: position 48,808 of record NW_026647993.1, read on the forward strand.
TGCCGCTAACCGGTCCCTGGCCTGTTTTACTTTTCCTTTTGTTTATGTACTTTGGTCATCAGCGAGGCTTCACCTCTCCCGGCTGACTTTTTCAGACAGAAAGAGACAGAGAGAGTGAGAGGGTGGGGTGGGTGGTCTTCCCCAGGGAGGTGGGGGCCAGGCTGGGAGGGTGGGCTTCCCCAGGGAGGTGGGGGCCAGGCTGAGAGGGTGGGCTTCCACAGGGAGGTGGGGGCCAGGCTGGGAAGGTGGGCTTCCCCAGGGAGGTGGGGGCCAGGCTGGGAGGGTGGGCTTCCCCAGGGAGGTGGGGGCCAGGCTGGATGGGTGGTCTTCCCCAGGGAGGTGGGGGCCAGGCTGAGAGGGTGGGCTTCCCCAGGGAGGTGGGGGCCAGGCTGGGAGGGTGGGCTTCCCCAGGGAGGTGGGGGCCAGGCTGGGAGGGTGGGCTTCCCCAGGGAGGTGGGGGCCAGGCTGGGAGGGTGGGCTTCCCCAGGGAGGTGGGGGCCAGGCTGGATGGGTGGTCTTCCCCAGGGAGGTGGGGGCCAGGCTGAGAGGGTGGGCTTCCCCAGGGAGGTGGGGGCCAGGCTGGATGGGTGGGCTTCCCCAGGGAGGTGGGGGCCAGGCTGTGCACCTGACAATGCAGGCCTCTCTCTGGGTGAGCTGTCTCTGTCTCAGAGACCCCCTCACTGTCATGGTTGAAATGCCCTACTTTATTTGCCAGTTTGCCTTTTAATTAATTTTTTTATTGATTTAACATTGAGTTCACACTATTATAGGGGTTCAGGAATCTAGTTCCGTGTGTGTGTGTGTCTGTGAGTGGACAAGACCTCTCATCACCTGCCCCCAGAACCCCTCTGCCATCACCCCGAACACCCTCTTCCTGCCCCTCCAGTGCCTCCTGAACCCTCCCACAGCCATCGCTGTCTCCACGGTCCCGAGAGTCCGTTGATTTCCTATTGATTTTGCAAGTTCATTTGTTTGTGTAGTTATTTTTCACACACGAGTGAAGCCACTGGTATCTTTCTTCCCTCCTTTCTTTCACTGTGTAGAGACAGAAATTGAGATGGAAGGGGGAGAGAAGGAGAGAGAGAGAGAGACACCTGCAGCCCTGCTCCACCGCTTTGAAAGCATAGCCCCCACCCTGGCCCCGCAGGTGGGGAGCCGGGGCTTGAACCCAGGTCCTTGAGCACTGGAATGCGTGTGCTGAGCAAGCAGCACCCCTGCCTGGCCCAGTAGTTGCCTTTCCCTTTGACTGACTTATTTCACCAAGTCTGGGCCAGCAGGAGGCAGCGTGTCTGTGGACAGGTGTGTGTGACTCCCGTGGGCATCTGGGGGACTCTGAGACAGCAGGGTTTCAGAACCCCCAGGCCCCTGGCACTGGTGAGCCATGGAGAAACGTTTGCAGAGTGAAAGAATAAACATGAAACTACGGTGAAATCCCATCTCACATTGGAGAGAATGTTTACATCAGCAGACTAGGGAATGGCAGGTGTTGGAGAGGTCACGGAGAAAAGGGAACCCCTGGTTCACTGCTGGTGGGAGTGCAGACGGGGGCAGCCCTCTGGGAGAATGTATGATCAGTCCTTAAATAAATAAAAATGGAATTCCCTGGGAAGTCGGGCTGTAGCGCAGCGGGTTAAGCGCAGGTGGCGCAAAGCACAAGGACCGGCATAAGGATCCCGGTTCGAACCCCGGCTCCCCACCTGCAGGGGAGTCGCTTCACAGGCGGTGAAGCAGGTCTGCAGGTGTCTATCTTTCTCTCCTCCTCTCTGTCTTCCCCTCCTCTCTCCATTTCTCTCTGTCCTATCCAACAACGACGACAACAACAATAATAACTACAACAATAAAACAACAAGGGCAACAAAAGGGAATAAATAAATAAAATAAAATATTTAAAAAAAAATTTTTTAAAAAATGGAATTCCCTTAGGACCCAGCAATCCCACTCTTGGGCATCTATCCAGTGGACACTCAAACACTAATTAGAAGGGACACGTGCAGCCCCTGGGTTCATAGCTGCATGATTCACAGTAGTCAGAGTGGAAGCAGCCTAAATACCAGATATCAGATGACTGGCTAAAGGAGTTATGGGATATATAGTCCATGGAATACTACTCTGCCATCAAAAATGATGATACTGTGTCCTTTGGGACAAAGTGGATGAAATTGGAGGTGATGATGTTTAGTGAAATAAGTCAAGAGATGCAAGACAGCTACCAGATGGTTTCACTCATGTGCGGAGTTGAGAGATCTGATTTACATGAACTTGCCAAAATAAAATAAAATAAAATCCAAACAAAACAGAAGCCAGCAAACTGTAAGACTTATAAGAATTCTGGTGGTTATCCTTGGGAGGTGGGGAACTGGATACAGAACTCTGGAGGTGGGTGTGGTGTGGAAAGATACATTACAGCCTTCTAATAGTGTAACAAACTATTAATAAGAAATAGTAATAAAGAATAAAGGTGTGTTCCTGCAGCCTCTGTACCTGAGGTTTCTGGGCACCGTCCCAGCCGTCCACTTTCCTCTCCACAGATCTCTAGACTTCTCTTGGCAAACAGTGTCCACTCAAGCCACGGGACAGCCCTGCCTGGCCCCTGGGCCGTTGCAAAGTGACCATTTCTGGGACGCCCCCTCCAGGTTCAGGATTGGCCTGGAGTTTGGGGCACAGCCCCCGCCTCCCAAAGCCCCAGCCGCTCTGTGACTTCTGCTGTAATAGGTCCCCGTGTCCACCTGCCTCATGTCCCTCGTTGCCCTGGGGTTGTGCTGCGGACAGTGGGGAGGCTGGCGGGTCTGTCTGTTCCATCCCCACGTCCAGGCCACTGTGATGTCTGACCTGGATATGAGAATGAACAGGCGTGGCCCTGCTCCCAGAAGGCCTCATCTATCACACAGGAAGCATCAAGCTAGGCCTGACCTGCCGGGGACGTGGCCTGGCTGACTGGCGGGTTCTCAGGACAGGTGTCCTATCCCCCGGCTCCTGCAGAAAGGGCTGCTGGGACTGGTTGCTTGGCGACGTGCCTGTGGACGTGGGCTCTGTGGCCTGGCCACATGCCACTAGAGGACACAGCTGCTTTGGGCCTTGGGAGATGGGGTGGAAAGGGGGCTCCCTGGTCTTTGCATAAATGGATTCTTCTCCTGCGGGGCCTGCCCAGCATCACTTGGTGACTCCCCAGGCCCAGCCCCCCAAGGCTGCAGTGTCACTGCTGGGCCACCAGAGCCTGGTGCTATGAGCTGGAGTGAGGGGTGGTGGTGCCAGGACCCCAGCTTGCGAGGAGGCTTTGTGAGGGACACTCTTGTCCCTGCCTGTCGTCTCCCATGTCCTCTGCCATAACCCCAAGCTGGGCAAGGGACCATAAGGACAAAATAGCAGAGACACTGGTTCTCCACAGGGGTCTGTGGGAGAGGGACTGAGCCCACAAGGAGGCAGGCACCCTTCCACCTGAGCTATCTCTCAGCCCCCACCCCACCGTCTTTCCCTGCAATGGCCGTCCCCGTCCTGCGGCAGGACGGCTTCTTGTGGGCTGGAACAGCCGACTTTCTCTGGAGGACTGACACCAGGTTGGACACGGCCACGGAAAAAGTGTGCTGTCCCACCCCCCAGTGGCTTTTCCCCTCCCTCTGCATTCCTGAGAAGAGGGGGCTGCCAAGGCCCGGGGTGAACCCAGGTCCTCTGAGGAGACGCCTCTGAGCCAGTTCATAAGCCTGGCTTCTCCTTTGCAGCAAAGAGCCTGCAGCTTTGCACCTGCTGAGTACTGGCTCCTTGAAGCTGCCATGGGGACACAGGGTTGACCCCAGCACTCTGAAGCCCAGCCAGCGGGCCCTCAACTGGGCCTCCAAATGGACTCCTCCTTCTTCTCCTCTTCTTCCTCCTCCTCCTTTTTCGGAAATCGAGGCTTCATCTTTGCTGAAATCTCTGACAGTCATGGTTACAGAGAAGGAGAGCCATCGCCTTCTCCCACCTTGGGGAGTTCTGTGATGGTGGCGTCCAGGTGGCCCAGGGTCCTGCTGGCTTAGAAGCTGCACCAGGACTCAGCTCGAGGATCCAGCGGGAGCTCAGGGGCCACCCACCCTCTAGACTTTTCCCTGGAGCCTGTCCACAGAGCTGGACTCAAAGCAGGACTCCTGCCCCTGGTCAGAAGCACCCATCCTCTGCCCCCACGGGTTCCCCAGTTGTCCAGGCCACCTACAGGCCAGGTCCCTGCTTCTGGAAGGCCTGGAAGCCACAGAGGGTGAAGCGTTGGGTCCAGAGGCTGAAGTCCAGCAGGATGGCACTGCCCGGGAGAGGCTGTGTGCAGGCCACCACTGCACCCCGGAAGCCCTCTGTCCGCTTGCTATTTCCCCATGCGAGTGGGTCTTTGTCCAGCCCTGCTTTATTGCTCCCCCCCCAAAACTGATTTACTTGTGTATTTCCAGAGGCTGGGGGTCACTCCGGCACATCCAGTGCCAGGGATCAAACTCAGGGCGCCCGGGGTGCAAGTCCTGTGCTGTCCCACTGAGCCACCGCTCAGAGGCAGGGGTGGGGGGGATGCCAGCTTATCCTGGAAGGAGTCTTGCTGTGTACCCCATTCTGGGGAAGCAGGATGCTCATCCTCCATGGCCCCACAATCTGGGGAAAGCACCGCTCCCCTCCAAGTTCCCTGCCCTCAGTAGCCCCCACGCCCAGAATTCTGGGACCCAGGGGCCTGGGCTAATGAGCAGGCGGGTCTGGGTGGGGTCTGCCTGGCCTCTCCCCTGCAGTTTCATCACTGCTTCCCTCTCTCCCTGCTCTGGGGTTCAAGAGGCCCCTGCCAGCCCCCGCAGCTGCATTATGCAAATCAGTCTGCCGCAAAGCCGCGAGGCCCAGAGAATATGCAAATTTATGGCAGTGGCTGCTTAAGACAGAAGATTCCTCCATGATAAATTAGATTTTCTGCAGAAGCTTCCGAGGCCCCATGTCTGTTCCCCTGCTCCGTGCCGGGCTGTGGCCACCAGCCTGGGTTCCGGGAAATAATTGCCTGAATTACAGCCTCAAACCTATTTAAAAAAAATAAAGACAGAAGGAAGGAACAGGCTGGGTGTCTGGAGGCCACAAGCCTGCACTTCAGGGACAGGGACACTGGCAAGGAGGCAGGAGGAGGGGACCCTGAGAGGCGTCCCTGGAGCTGCCTTCACCCAGCACTCTACTCCCTGCTTTCTTTTTAAAATTTTTTTATTATCTTTATTTATTAGATAGAGATAGCCAGAAATCAAGAGGGTGGGTGGGAGAGAGAGAGAGACAGACAGACACCTGCCGCCCTGCTTCAACACTTGCAAATCTTTCCCCCTGCAGGTGGGGACTGGGGGCTTGAACCTGAGTCCTTGGACATGGTAATGTGTGTGCTAAACAGGGTGTGCCACTGTCTGGCCCCTTTCCTTGAATCTGTCTAGAAATATTCTGTATTTATTTATCAAGGAGGTGGGGGTGGGAAGCAGAGAAACAGGAGGTAGGGGGAGGGACTGAGTTGGGGGCCAATGGGGCCTGGGTCTGTCCTGCTGCACTGTCCTCTGTGCCCCATCACCACCATCACCATCACCACCATCACCATCACCATCATCATCATCACCACCATCACCACCACCACCATCACCACCACCACCATCACCATCACCAGCATCACCACCATCACCATCACCACCACCATCATCACCAACATCATCATCACCACCACCACCACCATCTCCACCACCATCATCATCACCACCATCACCTCCACCACCATCACCACCACCACCATCACCATCACCACCACCACCATCACCAACATCACCATCACCATCACCATCATCACCACCATCACCATCACCATCATCACCATCACCACCACCATCACCATCGCCACCACCACCACCACCATCACCAACATCATCATCACCACCACCACCACCATCTCCACCACCATCATCATCACCACCATCACCTCCACCACCATCACCACCACCACCATCACCAACATCACCATCACCATCACCACCATCACCATCACCATCACCATCATCACCACCATCACCATCACCATCATCACCATCACCACCACCATCACCATCGCCACCACCACCACCACCATCACCAACATCATCATCACCACCACCACCACCATCTCCACCACCATCATCATCACCACCATCACCTCCACCACCATCACCACCACCACCATCACCAACATCACCATCACCATCATCACCATCACCACCACCACCACCATCACCATCACCATCAGCATCATCACCACCATCACCATCACCATCATCACCATCACCACCACCATCACCACCACCACCACCACCATCACCAACATCATCATCACCACCACCACCACCATCTCCACCACCATCATCATCACCACCATCACCTCCACCACCATCACCACCACCACCATCACCAACATCACCATCACCATCACCACCATCACCATCACCATCACCACCACCATCACCATCATCACCACCATCACCATCATCACCACCATCACCATCACCACCACCATCACCATCATCACCACCATCACCACCACCATCACCATCATCACCACCACCATCACCACCACCATCACCACCACCACCACCAACATCACCACCACCATCACCATCATCACCACCACCACCACCATCACCACCATCACCACCACCACCACCAACATCACCACCACCATCACCACCATCATCACCAACACCACCACCACCACCATCACCACCATCACCACCACCAACATCACCATCACCATCATCACCATCACCACCACCATCAAGCATCTTCATGTCACTGTCACCTGCTGGGAGCTCTGTTGCCTGCTTGTCCCGTCCCCACTGGGAACTGTCATAGTCACAGCCAAGGAGGAGACCATTAGAGGCTGCACACCAGTGCTCCCTTCATCTTGCATGTGAAGCCCCCTTCACTTTGTTGTCTCCGGGCAGTTCCTGGGGGCTCTGCACGTTCAAGATGTTGCCACTGTTCCCAGCAGACATTTTATATAGAGGGTGAGAGACAGAGAGTGGGGGAGGGGGCTGGGCGGTAGCGCAGCGGGTTAAACGCACATGACACAAAGCACAAGGACCGGCATAAGGATCCCAGTTCGAGCCCCCGGCTCCCCACCTGCAGGGGAGTCGCTTCACAGGCGGTGAAGCAGGTCTGCAGGTGTCTGTCTGTCTCTCCCCCTCTCTGTCTTCCCCTCCTCTCTCCATTTCTCTGTGTCCTAGCCAACAACATCAGCAATAATAATAACAGTAATAACAACAAGGGCAAAAAAATGGGAAAAATGGCCTCCAGGAGCAGTGGATTCATAGTGCAGGCACCGAGCCCAGCAATAACCCCGGAGGGTGAGGGTGAGACAGAAAGGAGAGACCTGTAGCACCGCTTCTCTGCTCCTGAAGCTTCCCCCGAGGGACTGGGGACTTGAACCTGGGTCCTTGTGCATCCTAACACGCAGAACCAAACACAAATTTTTTTCTTTCTTTTTTTCTTTTTTTCTTCCAGGTTATTGCTGGGGCTCAGTGCCTGCACTATGAATCCACTGCTCCTGGAGGCCATTTTTCCCATTTGATTGGCTAGGACAGAGAGAAATTGAGAGAGGAGGGGGAGATAGGGCGGAAGAGAGACAGAGACACCCGCAGACCTGCTTCAATGCTTGTGAAGCGACCCCTCTGCAGGTGGGGAGCCGGGGGCTTGAACTCTGATCCTTGTGCTTAGTACTATGTGTGCTTAACCAGGTGCGCCACCACCCGGCTAAGCCCCCCAGAACCAAGAGTTTCAAGTCAAGGCTACAAAGCCCCAAGACTAGAGAGGATGGTGACCTGCTGTCACCTTCACTTTGCCTGACAAATCTCCCACTCTCACGGGGGTGAGAGGGTTGAGGGTGCTGTTTAACAAGAGTCCGCCAGCACCCCAAGACGGAAAGGCACGCAGAGGCCTGCCCAGCTGGCTTTTTAAAAAATATTTATTTATTCCCTTTTGTTGCCCTTGTTGTTTTATTGTTGTGGTTATTATCAATGTCGTTGTTGTTGGATAGGACAGAGAGAAATGGAGAGAGGAGGGGAAGACAGAGAGGGGGAGAGAAAGACAGACACCTGCAGACCTGCTTCACCGCCTGTGAAGTGACTCCTCTGTAGGTGGGGATCCGGGGGCTCGAACCGGGATCCTTACGCCGGTCCTTGAGCTTTGTGCCACCTGCGCTTAACCCACTGCGCTACCGCCTGACACCCTGCCCAGCTGGCTTTTTTCATGATTATTATTTTTGGCCAGTCTGCCTCTGTGTTGATCTTCTCAGCCCTTCTCCCCTCAGGAAAGCCCCCCGAGGGGGCGGGGACCCCCAGCAGATGGGCCTGGACCTCCCTCCTTGCCCACACCCTCACCCCTACACCCGCCCGGGAGTGGGGAGAGGGCTCCCTCGGAGAGAAATTATTGACGTGAAGCCGATTGTCATGCCATGTCCCACAGCCAATTACTCATTCGGAGGGACCCTGAGGTGGCTTGAGGAGTTGACAAATAAAGAGGAAATAATTTGCAATTTGCTGTTTACACATGATCAGAATGTACCCAAGGGGGAAAAGACAGTGTTACAGAAAATAGCTTCCCACGGCATTTGGATCTTCTCTTATGAAAGTGCAGGAGTGGAGAGGCTACAGTTGGGGACAGACACTTTGGGGCAGCCGATGCCGGGGTGTCCGGGGTGGGGGTCGGGGAGGATGGGAGGACTTTCTCCCAAGAGGCTGAAGGGGCCGCTATGGCCGTCACGAGGGGCGGGGGACAGAGCCAGGAACCCCCTACCAGCCCACATCCACTGCCCGGGGCAGAGGCACCTTCCCTGGGCTGAGGCAGGGATGCGGCAGAAGGGGTGCAGCCTGTGTCCCTCCGTCTGATGACAGTCAGCCTTTCGTCCTGCCCTTCCACCCAAAAAGGACGCAGGCCTTAGTCTGTGTATGTGTGTGTGAGCATGTCTGAACATGTGTGAGTGTATGAATATGTGTGAGCATGTGTGTGAGCGTGTGTGAGTGACTGTGAGTGTGTGTGAGTGTGTGTGTGTGTGTGTGCATGTCTGAACATGTGTGAGTGTATGAATGTATGTGAGCGTGTGTGTGAGCGTGTGTGACTGTGAGTGAGTGTGAGTGTGTGTGAGTGTGTGTGTGCATGTCTGAACATGTGTGAGTGTATGTGTGTGAGCGTGTGTGTGAGCGTGTGTGTGAGCGTGTGTGAGTGACTGTGAGTGTGAGTGTGTGTGTGAGAGTGTGTGTGTGCATGTCTGAACATGTGTGAGTGTATGTGTGTGAGCGTGTGTGTGAGTGTGTGTGAGTGACTGTGAGTGTGAGTGTGTGTGTGAGAGTGTGTGTGTGCATGTCTGAACATGTGTGAGTGAGCATGTGTGTGAGCATGTGTGAGTGACTGTGAGTGTGTGTGTGCATGTCTGAACATGTGTGAGTGTATAAATGTGTGTGAGCATGTGTGTGAGCGTGTGTGACTGTGAGTGTGACTGTGTGAGTGTGAGTGACTGCTTGTGTGTGTGTGTGTGAGCGTGTCTGAACATGTGTGAGTGTATGAATGTGTGTGAGCGTGTGTGAGTGACTGTGAGTGAGTGTGAGTGTGTGTGTGTGTGCATGTCTGAACATGTGTGAGTGTATGAATGTGTGTGAGTGTGTGTGTGAGTGTGTGTGAGTGACTGTGAGTGTGAGTGTGAGTGTGTGAGTGACTGCTTGTGTGTGTGAGTGTGTGTGTGAGGGAGAGAGAGAGAGAGAGAGGCAGAGAGATGGTGCGTGTCTGCGTGTGTGATGGCTGCCCATGCTCTGAGGGCTGAGCTGTCCCCAGCTCCATCACCCATCTTTCTGAGAAGCACCCAGGGACGTGGGGGTGAGGATCCTGAGGGCGGGCAGCCTGCTTCCGTCCAGGCCCAGAGTCTTGGCTATACTGACTGAGGCGCAGCCTGGGGTGGGGGTCTCTCCCACTCAGCCAGGGAGACAGCACCTGGATGGGAGACCCTGGCCTAGCAGCACCCCCTACACACTGCCCGGCCCTGGGCTGCCCAACCGACTGTCACAGGCTGACTGCCGGCCCCTCAGGGAATCTGCAGGTTGAATGCCCCCACCCCCAGAGCCGCCCCCCAGACACCGGCCTCATTTGTCCTGGCCCATTTCACAGCTGACCACCCGGCACATACCAGCTCCTTCCCTGCAGGGGAGGGAGGAAGAGGGGGCAGAGCACAGCCGCAGGTGCTAGCGGGGGCTCCCCTGGGGTGGCGGCTCCTTCCTGCAGGGGTGTGTCACAGTCACAGGGCTGTGCCTCCCCCCAGGGGCCTCTGATGACAGGACGGGCCCCACCTGGGGGCTCAGGCCTGGAGCATCTGCAGAGCCCCCTCCCGCCTCCCCCTGCGGGCTGAGTATTGATTTGCTGTGAGGAGAGAAGCCTGACAAGAGGGACAGGGAGGGACACAGCACTCCTGCACCTGTGACCCCCAAGATGGCACCCAGAGCTCTGGGCACGGAGGTCTGCATTGCCCACTGAGCCACCCCTGCCTAACCGGCCTGACTTCTTCCCTCTTCTCATTTCGGTACCAGAGACAGGGAGCTCTACCGTGTGGCAGGAGCTTCCCTTGGCGCCGCTGTGACTTTCCCATGTGGTACCAGTGCCTGCATGTTAGGAGCCCAGTGAGGCAGGCGTCCTATGTGCTGAGCTCTCTCTCCAGGGTCCTGCTTTTCTCCCTGACGTCGTGGCCACGTGTGGCGTCCCGTGTGTGGTGAGCGGGTCTCCGCTCCCGGTGCAGGTGTGACTGGGTGTTGTGACTGTGTGGCCCGGGGGTGGGGTGGGGACCCTGGGAGTGGGGCAGATGGAGCGCAGGCCCCTGCACTCAGCCGAGACTCCCCCCTGCGCCCTGACCCTGCCAGGCTGCTGTGGGCAGCCCCCCCCCATCCCCCAGGACCCCGTGTCCCCCAGGACCTGCCGGCCCAACTCAGGGTCTGCCCCCCTTCCCGCTCCCCTCCCCAGCTGAGTCGTTCCGCTGAGTTCTCTGTGGGCTGCAGGCCAAGGGCCTGGCTGGTTATTGACAAATTAGAAATATAAGGTATTGACCAGACCGCGGGATGGAGTCGCGGACGGCGGGTCTGCATCTCAATGAGGCCGCTGGGCGGTCGATGGCAAGGAGGTGGGGGTGCAGGGTGGGGGTGGGCGCAGTGGTCACCCCCCACAATCCCCTGCTGGGTAATAACACCAGGCTGGGGGGCGGGGGGCTGAGTCAGCACCTCCACAGCCAGCTGCCTTCCCAGCCTCCACCCCTCCTGGGGCCTTCCCTGCCCCACTCCAGCCCCCTGCAGCCCCTGGGGTGGAAACCCCAGATGCCACTAGTTAGTGGGAAGACCAGGGTCTGAACCTCGATCCTCCTAATTACAGAGGTGCTGTGGGCGTACCCGAGTTTGTCACCCCCCCGCCCCCACCCTCTGCTGTGTGACCAAGGGCAGGCGACTCAGGCTCTCTGGACCACGGCTCTTCCTGACTGACCGAGCGGCAGGGGTGAGATGAGAGAGCCTCGCTGGTGCTGGTGCTGGGCGTCCTCTGCATGCCCCTTGGGCATCTCCCCTCACCCAGTCTGCAGCTCAGTTCAGGCCCATGAGCAGGTTCACTGAGACCCCACCACCATCACCATCACCTCCACGGAGGCAGGAAGGGCATACCCAGCCCTCTGTCCCCTGCCCAACTCTGACCTGCACCTTCCAAAAGGTTCCGCTGCTCAAACCTGAGCCCCCGGACAGCCAGAGCCCGTGTCTCCCCCCCTCCCCCTGTCTGCCGCAGCGGCCCTGAGCCTGGCACAGTCTTAGCTGTCTTAGCCGTCTGGTAATATCCTGGATTATTCTGAAGCCGCTCAGGACATTGCTAAAGCTGTCTCCACCTTTATGTAAGAGATCAGGGGCTCTTTAAAATGCTGCAGAGGATGGCCCGCTGGCCCCTGGACCTTCTGAGGCTGAGGCTCTGCCCCGGGGTGCCAGGAGACGGGAGCAGAGCCACGTTCTCGGGCACACGTGATGCCGGGCGGGCATCGGGCCAGGCGCCTCACGCCGAAGAGCCGTGCCCCATCCCCGGCTGCCCTGGCCACTGCTGGGTGTGCGGGGTCAGGTCAGGGCTGCGGGCCTCTGATGGCCTCTGATGGTCTCTCGCGGACGGTCGGCATCCAGGGCAGAAGGGGGGTGCAGACGCAGGGGGAGGCAGGAGGAGCCGTGTCCCTATGGAGCCGGCAGCTGCTGCGCTGGTGAGTGTGAGTGAGTGAGTGAGTGAGTGAGTGAGTGAGTGAGAATCTGTGTGTGTGAGTGTGTGTGAGTGTGAGTGTATGTGAGTCTGAGTGTGTGTGAATGTGTGTGTGAGTGAGTGTGAGTGTGTGAGTGTGAATGTGTGAGTGAGTGTGAGTGTGTGAGTGTGAATGTGTGAGTGAGTGTGAGTGTGTGAATGTGTGTGTGTGAGTGAGTGAGTGTGTGTGAGTGTGTGTGTATGAGTGAGTATGTGCATATGATTTAGTGTCTGTGTTAATGTGAGTATGTGTGAGTGTGTGTGTGGGCGTGTGTATGATTTAGTGTGTGTGTGTGTGAGTGTGTGTGAGTGTTAATGTGAGTGTGTGTGTATGATTTAGTGTGTGTGAATGTGAGTGTGTGTCAGTGTGTGTGTGAGTGTGAGTGTGTGTGTGAATGTGTATGAGTGAGCGTGTGTATGATTTAGTGTGTGAATGTGAGTGTGTGTGAGTGTGTGTGTGTGAATGTGAGTGTATATGAGTGTGTGAGTGTGTGTGTGAGTGCGAGTGTGTGAGTGTGTGTGAATGTGTATGAGTGTGTGTGAGTGTGTGTGAATGTGTATGAGTGTGTGTGAATGTGTATGAGTGAGTGTGTATGATTTAGTGTGTGAGTGTTAATGTGAGTGTGTGAATGTGAATGTGTGGGTGAGTGAGTGTGTGTATGATTTAGTATGTGAGTGTGTGTATGATTTAGTGTGTGAGTGGTAATGTGAGTGTGTGTGTGTGTGTGTATGTGAGTGTGTGTATGTGAGTGTGTGTATGTGAGTGTGTGAGTGTGTGAATGTGAGTGTGTGTATGATTTAGTGTGTGAGTGTGAATGTGAGTGTGTGTGAGTTTTGTGTGTGTGTTGAGGAGTGTTCCTCTCACCCCCACAGCCCCCGCCCAGGCCCGGCTCTGGGGAAGGCCCCCTCAGAACACAGCCCATGTGTCTCGTCACCTCCCAAGCTGGGGACTCGCTCTCCTGGGCACCCGGAGCCCACGCCACGAGGCAGCAGCCCAGCCGTGTGGAGAGGGAGCCCAGGTGTTCCGGAAGCCACAGCGTGTGAGCAGAAACCAGTGAAGGCGGAACGTGCCTCAGTGAGGTTCAGGAGAGAAGCTGGTTTCTCCAGAGAAGACAGCAGGTGCAAAGGGCCTGGGGCAGCCAAGTCAGAGTGTTGGGATGAAGGGAGAGAGGGAGAGGGGCAGGAGCCAGCCTGGAGGATGGCAGCTGAGGGGACGGTGAGGGTGTTGGGTTTCACAATAAGTTACGTCTGTGATCAAAACAGTAATTAAATAAATGGAACATCAAAGAGATGGATGATCAGAGGGACTAAAGGATAGGTGGATGGATGGATGGATGGATGGATGGATGGATGGATGGATGGATGAATGGATGGACGAATGGATGGATGGATGACGGATGGATGATGGATGGATGGATGGATGGATGATGGATGGATGATGGATGGATGATGGATGGATGATGGATGGATGGATGGATGGATGGATGGATGGATGGATGGTGGATGGATGGATGGACAGATGGATTGGTAGATGATGGATGGATGGATGATGGATGATAGATAATGGATAGATAGATGGATGATGGATAATGGATGGATGTATGATGGATGGATGGATAATGGATGAAGGATGGATGAATGATGGATGGATGGATGGATGGTGGGTGGATGCATAGTTGGGTGGATGAGTAGGTACACATTTGGTGAATGACTGAATGAGTGAATGGAGGGAGAGAAGGAAGGAAGGGAGGAAGGAAGGAAGGAAGGAAGGAAGGAGGGAGGGGAGGAAGAAAGAAGGGGAGTGGACAGATCAGCTGTGGGGCCCTGTGCTGGTTAAACTGTCCTTCTTTTCCAGGGTGGCAGAGCCTTAACTTAGGTCAGGGCCAACCGCCGTCCCCGGCCGCCCCTCTGTCCTGTGACCCCCAGGCCGCACCCCACGCAGAGCCCAGCTGAGCCAGGTCTGGGCAGATGCCGGTGGCTGCCAGGGGAGCAGGCTGAGTCTTAAATAACTGTCCCCGCCCCGAGAGTGCTGAGGAGGCGAGGGCAGCAGCCGTCACTAACAGATTCATTAAGCTCGCTCCAGAACAACGATAAAAAATCAATTTAGTGCACCAGGCAGCTTGAGCGGACGCCAGAACGGGGTGGGGGGGGGGCTGATCGGGGCTTGCAGAGAGAAACCGCAGCACGGCGGGACTGGGGCAAGCAGTGCCCTGGTGTCAGGGACACACCCGGCTGGCCAGCGTCCGTCTCCCCGGGTCCTGGCTGGGTGACAGCCCCCTACAGGCCCCGGGGAGCAGGTGGGGGCAGGCTGGAGGGAGGGTGGGCAGCTCTCCACTGCTGGGTCCCTGTCCACAGCAAGGGTGCTGAGTGGGGGCTGAGGGGGCACAAGGGGTCCAGTCAGGGGGGCAAAGAGGTGGTCCTGGGGGGCTGCCATCATGCTGGTGGGCTGAGGGACGAGGAGGACCACCTTCAGCACTCTTCCAGCTCCCCATCCTCCCCCAGCAGTTGGCCAATCCGTTCACCCTTCCTTCACTCCTTTCAATCTGCCACCCATCTTTAATATCAGCCTTCTTCCATCCATCCATCCTTCATTTTATCAACCACTCATCCATCCATCCATCCATCCATCCATCCATCCATCCATCCATCCATCCATATCCTCTGTGAAGTTATGAATGGGGAGATTCATTTAGGAGCAATAAAATTAATCTGGTGTGAGGCTTAGGTGCTGGGATGGGGAACAAAGGAAGGGAGGGAGGGAGGGACGAAGGGGGGAGAGAGAGGGAGGAAGAGAGAGAGAGAGAGGAGAGAGGAGAGAGGAGAGAGAGAGAGAGAGAGAGAGAGAGAGAGAGAGAGAGAGAGAGAACTGTCCCAATTCACCTGTAGGATGGAAGGTGCAGAGTGCAGGTGTGGGAGGAGGCCCTCAGTGGAGGCTGATTCAAGGACAAGAGAGAGCTGGCTGGCAGGAACTTGCCCCCTGCCCCCTGTCCCCTGCCTCCAACCCCTGTGCCCTGCCCCATCCATGTCCCCTATTCCCTATCCCCTGCCCCCTGCCCCCTGCCCTCTATCCCCTGCCTCCAACCCCTGTCCCCTGTTCCCTATCCCCTGACCCTTGTCCCCTGCCCCCTGCCCTCTATCCCCTGCCTCCAACCCCTGTACCCTGCCCCATCCATATCCCCTATTCCCATCCCCTGCCCCCCTGCCCTCTATCCCCTGCCTTCATCCCTGTCCCCTATCCCCTGCCCCCTGCCCTCTATCCCCTGCCTCGAACCCCTGTCCCCTGCCTCCAACCCCTGTACCCTGCCCCATCCATATCCCCTATTCCCATCCCCTGCCCCCTGCCCTCTATCCCCTGCCTTCATCCCTGTCCCCTGTTCCCTATCCCCTGACCCCTGTCCCCTGCCCCCATCCCCCTGTTCCCTGCCCCCATCCCCTGTCCCCTGCCCCTGTCCCCTTCCCCATCCCCTGTCCCCTGTCCCCTACTCCCTGCCCTCACTCCCTGTCCCCTGTCCTCTGTCCCCTGTCCCCTACTCCCTGTCCCCTGCCCCCTGTCTCCTGCCCCCTGCCCCTGTCCCCTTCCCCTTTCCCCTGTCCCCGTCCCCTGTCCCTGTCCCCGTCCCCTGCCCTCTGCCCCTGGCCCCTGCCCCCTGCCCCCTTCCCCCTTCCCCTGTCCCCTGTCTTCTGTCCCCTTCCCCCTTCCCCCTTCCCCCTGCCCCCATCCCTGTCCCCTGTCCCTACCCCCGTCTCCTGTCCCCTTCCCCCTGCCCCCGTCCCCATCCCCGTCCCCTGTCCCTACCCCCTGCCTTCTGCCCTCTGCCCCCTGTCCCCTGTCCCCTGCCCCCTACCCCCTGCCCCCTGTCCCCTGCTCCTTCCCCTGTCCCCTGTCACCACCTGGAAAACACACGGCACATGCTCACGGGGAGAGAGGTGAGGGCAGAGCCATTAAAGGCATCACGCAGGGCAGTGTTCACACACCCATGGACCATTGGGGGACTGGCCCTGGGGGTCCCCAGTCTCTTGTCCTTACCCCACCCCCTCGTGCCACATCCCCTCTCTGGGTCTCCATGTCCCCTCTGCGACAGTGGGGCTCCAGGGGTCTCTTGAGTGGGGGGGGCACCAAACACAGGGGGAGTCTGGAGCCTGGTTGCTTAGGGGGACAGAGTCACGGGTGAACCCCCACCATCATCCTGTGCGGCCCACTCTGCACCCTCTGCCCCGTGAGGCCTCCTTGCTCCCTGTCAGGAAGGTGGGGTGAGTTGAGGGGGCAATGGATGGCCCAAGGACCCCACCTTTGGGGGACACAGAGGGGTCACCAGCTGTGCCCTGACCCCTGACTCATGGCCCCTGAGCCCCCCAACCCCTGGCCTCTGACCCCGGCCTCCAGGCCTGCACCCTATACCTTCATGTCTCCAGCCTGCGGCGCCCCAGCCCCGCTCATGCCCCGGCCCCAGGCCCTGTGCTCTCATCTTGCTTCTTCCTGAGAGAGGAGCCCCCACTGCCCTGCCCCACCGTGCCACCCTGGGGTGCCGGGCTCCAGCTCAGGGACTCCTGCCCGAGGCATGCACCCTCCCAGCTGAGCAGTCGCCCAGCCGCCTCTGTCCGTCTCGTAGCCTGAGGTCAGCTGGACCCCCTCCCCTCCTGGGGGGCCCACGCCAGCTCCTCCATCTACCCTGATGGGGAGCGAGAACGGCCTCTCAGGAGGCGAGAGGAGAGGGAGCTCCCGGTACCACCCATCCGTCGTCTGTCTGTCTGTCCTCCCGCCCATCCATCCCCCAGGCATCTGCTTATCCCTTCATCCCCTAGCTGGCACCCCCACACCAAGGCCTCCAAATGCGTCAGCACCCCCAGAACCTGCCCCCCACCCCGCCCGCTGGGGCACAGCCACGGCCGACATGTGGAAGTCATTACCGCCCCCGCCCGCCCCCGCTCCCCCTGCACAGAGCTCAGGAGGCCCAGGAATGTTGGCCCAGCTCCTCCGCAGAGCAGAGCAGAACAGAGCAGAGCCAGGGACCCTCCCCACTCAGCCGCACCTCCCCCTCATTCCTGAAAGGCCAGGACCCCCCCACTCAGCCAGCACCCCCTCCTCAGAGGTATGGCCTCCCTGTGGACAGGAGCAGGGCTACACACACTCACGCTTGCACACACACACACACACACACACACACACAGCCACACACTCTCACATGCACACCCATACTGTCTCACACACACACACACACACACACACACTCACTCACTCACACTGACACACACTCACACAGTCTCAGACACACACACACACACTCACGCACGCAGTCAGTCTCTCTCTCCCTCACACACACACACTCACTCACTCACTGACACACACAGTACAGCCACACACACTCACTCACTCACACTGACACACACTCACACAGTCTCAGACACATACACACTCTCACACACGCAGTCTCTCTCTCCCTCACACACACACACTCACTCACTCACTGACACACACAATACAGCCACACACACTCACACTCTCATACTCACACATGCACACTAACACTCACACTCTCTCACACACCCATACAGTCTCTCTCTCTGTGTGTGTGTCTCTCTCTCTCATACACACACATGCACACGCGCGCGCGCACACACACACACACACCACACTCATTTATATAGACAATCACACACTGGGGGAGGTGGATGCATGGATGGATGGGTGGATGGAGGATGAGTGGATAGGTGATGGTGGAGGGATGGATGGATGGATGCACAAGTCCTCCTCCTCCCGCTCTTCCCCCTGCAACCCCCCGCACATCACTGCAGGCTTTCTGTGTCTCTGTCCGGAGGCTGCCAGGGGCTGACGGATATCTGGGGGCTGGGCCCTTCATTAGCTAAGTGCCTGCAGTCTGCTCGCACGCAGCCCCTCCTGAGTGGGAGTGGGAGGGGGAGGCTGGCCAGAGGCCTGAGCGCACCCCTCCCCCTAGAAAGCCCCCATTAAGGTGGCTCTGTCCATCCGTCCGCCCCTCCCTTCCTCCCCCTGCCACCAGTCCCTACCCTGCCCATCACTGCAGCCTTGTCCCCGTGCTGTAACCACAGGGCCGTCCTCCCCTCCTGCCTGGGGAGGCCTGGTCTCACAGAGGACCAGGGACCAGGGACGCTTCCATCAGGATGCTGGAACGACGGGGAAACTGAGGCTGGCAGAGCCGCTCCCTGCGGCTGCACAGACAGCGTCTATTCCGTCCCTGTCTCTCCAGCGTCCCGGCTGGTGCCCCAGATGCCCGGGGGACCCCTCCCATGGCTGGAGGGGGCTGGGGGAGCTGGGGAGAAGGGAGTCCCTCTCTGAGGCCCCCAGGCGGGGCAGTGGGGCTTTGGGGGGAGACACAGGGGATCCAGTGTCTGCTCCCCCTCCCAGTGCTACAGGGACCCCCAACCTCACCACATCCTCACCTGGAACATGGGGTGCTGGGGTCCCCACCTCAGAGCATGTTGGTGTGGATGAGTTAGGGGTGGCACGAATGAGAGAGACACACCACTGGCACTGCCCCCGCCACGGGTCAGGTCCTGGGTTCAAGCCCCAGCACCACCAGAAGCCTCATGGCTGGTGGAACATCATGTAGCGTCTCTGCTCCACCCTCCCTCCATCCCTCTATCTCTGCATCCCTCCTTCTTTCATTCCTGCATTCCTGCATTTCTTCATCCATTCACCCTCCCTCCATCTCTCCGTCCATCCCTCTACCCTTCCCTCCATCCTTCTACTCCTTGACCTGTCCATCTCTCCCTCCTGCCCCACATCTCTCCTCCCTCCCTCCCTCCCTTCTCCCTCCCTTCTTTCCTTCCCTCACCTGTCGGCACTGAGAATCCATGGTGACCCCTCCATCCCTGCTGGTGGGCAGGTTCCCAGGGTGGGCAGGGAGGCTGGAAGGTGCCATCGCCAGCCTCCAGAGTCGCTCAGAGAAGGGCACTGAGAGTGGACAGGGAGCCCCCACATCCCAGCAGGCAGCCCCGGGCGGGGGGACAGGGGTCAGGGACCCACGGGTGACCGGAGTCTGGCCCCTGCAGCAGGTGGCCGAGTGCTTTGCCAAGCCCGGGCCCAGCTGGTACTGCATCCCAACTCCACACTTGAACAAGGCAATTCCTATTCAGAGATGAATTTTAACAAGTTTCCTTTTCTGGTCTCCAGGGCCTTTTATTCCAGAGCAAATCTCCTCATGGAAGATGGCTGCTTCTCTGGGAGGGGCAGATCTGAAGTCCCCGTGTCCTCCCAGTCTCCATCTAGCAGTTGCCCCTTCCAGGCAGCCTTCCCTGACTGCCATGATTGGTACAGACACCCCCCCCCCCAAGTGGCTGACAGGCAGCGCTGCCAGTCACCTCACCCATCAGCTCTCTCTGTTGCAGGGGGGAGGGGGCAGAGGAGACAGAGGGAGACCCCAGGGGTCTCTTTGTCTCTTGCTACCCTTGATATCTGTCTCTGACTTGATTGCAGAGTGGCTGGGGACAGAGAAACCTATGTCTGCTTTGTCTTTTTTGTGGTTTTCAGAGCATGAAGTGTGGGGCTGGCACAGAGCAGATGCTCAGTGAAGTGCCTTGAGAAGGATAGGTAGACAGGTGGATGGATGGGTGAATGGATGGATGGACAGATGGATGGACAGATGGATGGACAGGTGGATGGGTGGATGGATGGATGGATGGATGGGCAGATGGCTGGACAAGTGGATGGATGGACAGGTGGATGGATGGACAGGTAGATGGATGGATGGATGGATGGATGGATGGATGGATGGATGGATGGATGGATGGAAATATGGATGCATGGATGGATGGATGGATGGATGGATGGATGGATGGATGGAAGTGTGGATGGATGATGTATGATGGATGGATGGAAGTGTGGATGGATGGATGGACAGATGAAGGGACAGATGGGTAGGTGGATGGATGGTTGGACAGATGGGTGGATGGACAAATGGATGATGGATGGTTGGATGGATGGATGGATGGATGGATGGATGGACAGGTAGATGGATGGATAGATGGACAGGTGGATGGATGGACAGGTGGATGATGAGTAGGAAGAGAGTAAGGAAGAAGCATGGATGGAAAGAAGAGAGGAACGATGAGTGTGAGAGAGGGAGAGAAGGAAGGCGGGAGGATGGGGCAGGGCTGTGGGAAGAACTGTGTGGAGAGACACACGGACTCCTGAGTGTTCGCAGCAGGCCAGAGGTCCCCGCCCGCCTGGCTCTGCCTGGGCTCTGCGGCCGCCCCTCCTTCCTGGCTCCGGGCTCCTTCGTTCCCCTGCTGCGTCTGTCCCGTCTGTCCCCGTCTGTCCCCGCGCGTCACGGCGTCTTTGACTGGCATCTCTGGCTGTGCCAATGTGCTTGGCTTCCGCTGGTGGGGGGCTCACTGCAGAGGGAAGCTGTTCTGGGAGGAGGGGTCTCCAAGGAGGACAGAGAGCCCCCCCCAGCCCCACGTTGCCCCCCAGCTCCGGGCCTGGCAGAAAACCTGCCCCCTGGCCGTGGCTCCAGAGACATTCCTTCCCGGTGACTCTCGGCTGACAGATGGGCGCAAGCTAACCATCCCAGCTCCCCGATAACACGGTGTCAGGCGGCGAGGCCCCTCAGAAAGAAGCGATAATAGATTCCAAGGCTCCACACCATCTGCGGGCTGCCAATCACGGCCGGGCTTGCCAGGAGGCTGGGGGAGGGGAGGGCCGCCACCCTGCCCACCCTCAGGGCCCTGCCCGGCTCAGCTGCGGGGCCAGGCTGCCTCTCGCCCCTCCCCAGCCCTGCCGGGCTCCCTGTGGTTCCCTGCCAGACAGACAGACAGATAGACGGACCACCTTTGGGCTCCACAGCCTCCCCACTGCAGCCAGCGACTGCCAGACCCCCCAGCTAGACAGTCCACAGCCCTGAGGGAGACATCCAGGGGAGGAAGGGGGGACCTGAACCCCAGCTCCCTCAGTGCTGAGAGAAGCAGCCTCTGAGGACCCACTCAGCCTGCCCCGTGGCTCAGAAAGGTGGCACAGGCACTGAGCAGAGAGCCTGTGAGCCTGAGGTCCAGAGTTCAAGCCCCAGCACTGCACGTGCCTGCATAGCTCTCCAGAGGGCCTCTCTCTCTCTCTCTCTCTCATCTCTCCTCTCTCTCTCTCTCTCTCTTTCTTTCTTTCTTTTTTCCTTTCTTTCTTCCTTTCTCTCTTTCTTTCTTTCTCTCTCTCTCTCTCTATTTTATTAGCTAGAGAAAGAGAGAAATTGAGAGCAGAGGGGGAGACAGAGAGGAAGAGAAACACCTGCAAACCTGCGTCACCGCTCATGAAGCTTCCCCCCTGCATGTGGGCACCAGGGCTTGAAGCCAGGTTCTTGCTCATGGTAATGCGAACACTCAGTTGGACCCACCACTGCCCAGTCTCCATGACAGAGTCTTTTTAAATAAGATGTTTCACCTGAAACACAGACTTCTTTCTGACTTCCCTGGACAGACGACCTCACCCATGTGTCCTGGAACCCCACCTCCCCAGAGCCCTGTCCCATCAGGGACAGACAGACACAGGCTGGGGGTGTGGGTCCACCTGCCAACACCCATGTCCAGTGGAGAAGCAGTGACAGAAGCCAGACCTCCCACTTTCTTCACTCCCAAAAGAAACTAGGACACACACAAGCACCCAGGTTTGAGCCCTGCCCCACCCAAACATGTGAAGAGAAGTTTCATGAGCTATGAGAGAGGTTGGTCTTATCTTCTTATCTCTGTCTCTCTCACCTTCTCTCTCTCTCTCTCTCTCTCTCCCCCCCCCCATTTCCCCTCTCAGTCTCTTTGTTTTTTACCCTCTATCTGAAAGGAAAGGAAAGGAAAGGAAAGGAAAGGAAAGGAAAGGGAAGGGAAGGGAAGGGAAGGGAAGGGAAGGGAAGGGAAGGGAAGGGAAGGGAAGGGAAGGGAAGGAAGCTGGGGAGAGAGTACAGTTGTTCTGATGGAGATTCTCCTGCTTGAGGCTCTGAGGTCCCAGGTTCAATCCCCAGCACCACCATCAGCCAGAGCTGAGCAGGACTCTGGTCCTTCTCTGTCTTTCTTTCTGTATCTTCCTATCAGTAAAATTAAAAAAAAAAATTAAAAGAGAAAGGAAGGAAAGAAGAAAAATGGAGGGGGAAAGAGGAACAAAAGAAGAAAGGAAAAATTAGGGGCCACGGAGCCACGGCAGTGGAGTTATGGAGGCAACAAACACCATCGTGTGTGAGTGTGTGTGAGTGTGTGAGTGTGTGTGTGAGTGTGTATGTGTGTGAGTGTGTGTGTGAGTGTGTGTGTGTGTGAGTGTGTGTGAGTGTGTGTGTGAGTGTGTGTGTGTGAGTGTGTGTGTCTGTGTGTGAGTGTGTGAGTGTGTGAGTGTGAGTGTGTGAGTGTGTGGTGAGTGTGTGTGTGAGTGTATGAGTGTGAGTGTGTGAGTGTGAGTGTGAGTGTGTGTGTGTGAGTGTGTGTCTGTGTGTGTGAGTGTCTGTGTGTGAGTGTATGAGTGTGAGTGTGTGTGTCTGTGTGTGTGAGTTTGTGTGTGAGTGTATGAGTGTGAGTGTGTGTGTCTGTGTGTGTGAGTGTGTGTGTGAGTGTATGAGTGTGAGTGTGTGTGAGTGTGTGTGTCTGTGTATGAGTGTGAGTGTGTGTATGTCTGTGTGTGAGTGTGTGTGTGTCTGTGTGTATGAGTGTGAGTGTTGTGTATGTGAGTGTGTGTGTCTGTGTTTGAGTGTGAGTGGTGTGTGAGTGTGTGTGTCTGTGTCTGTGTGTGAGTGTGTGTGTGAGTGTGTGAGTCTGTGTGTGTGAGTGTGTGTGTATGAGTGTGAGTGTGTGTGAGTCTGTGTGTGAGTGTGTGAGTGTGTGTCTGTGTGTGAGTGTGTGTGTCTGTGTGTGAGTGTGAGAGTGTGTCTGTGTGTGAGTGTGTGTGTCTGTGTTGAGTGTGTGTGTATGCCTGTGTGTGTGAGTGTGAGTGAGTCTGTGTGTGTATGTATGAGTATGTGTCTGTGTGTGAGTGTGTGTGTCTCTGTGTGTGTGTGAGTCTGTGTGTGTGTGTGTGTGTGTGTGTGTGTGTGTGTGTGTGTGAGTGTGTGTGTGTCAGACTTTCACCCCACTGAAGAAGGGACTGGACAGTGAGGTCCCAGGACAAGGACAGGCCCACAGGTCAGCGGGTGAAACGGAGCTGAGACCTGCAAAAGAGCCGTCTCTGGACGGTGGACGCCGTGCCCATCTGGGGCTGAAAAGTGGTCTCTTCAACAAGCGCTGTTGGGAACAAACAGGTCACCACCCTCCAAAGATCGGGATAGTTCCCAGAGCTCACACAAAACATTCAAACGATATGAAACGGGGGTCAGGTCTCATACCTGGGATCACGCACGCCACAGTTCCTTAGCTGCCAAGAGCATAAAGACAGAAAGAGGAACAGAGTGGGCCTCGTCCAAGGTCAGGAACGTGTGTGCTGCACCTGGCAAGACACTCTGCGAAAGAAAGAAAGAAAGAAAGAAAGAAAGAAAGAAAGAAAGAAAGAAAGAAAGAGAAAGAAAGAAAAGAAAGACCAGGGAGCAATTGCAACAGGAGGAACCTTTTGAGAAGAGACGCAGTGTTTTCTAGTCATTAGGGAAACACAGGCTTGAGGTGTCGTGAGAAGCCCATTTTCACTGTCGGAGAGATTGTTCCTTAAGAGACCAGAACCCTCGGTGGTGCTGATAGAAGTGGCAGAGCAGGAGGCCGGTGGTGATGGAACACATCACCACCACCCCCCACCACCACCACCGCCGGTTAATCATACAGACTGCTTGCGGAGGGACCTGGGTTCGAGCCTCTGCTTCCCACCTTCAGGGAGGGATGCTTCCCGAGTGGTGAAGCATGTTTGCAGTGTCTATCTTTTCTCTCTCCCTCTCTATCTCCTTCCCCCTCTCAACTTCTCTCTGTCCTGTTAAATAAAACAAGAAGGGGAAAAAAAGGGGGGGGGGTTAGGGAATGGCCGCTGGGAGCGGTGGATTTGTAGGACCAGTCCCGGCCCCAGCCCCCATGATAACCCTGGAGACAAAACAAAACAAAACAGGAGGTGACAGAGTCCTGTTCCCTAGTGTGTGCACCCAAATGACATGAGGACATATGTGTCAGTCTGTCCCCCTGTCCAATGGGACTGACAGAGGCAGGCTGGATCAGTGATGGGGTCCCCCAAGCTCTCAGTCCTTTGCCCAGGACCTGCCCTTCCTTGTGTTGAGCACCAAACCCTGGGCTCCTTCCGGGCTCCGCAGCCACCCAAGGGGTTCTCTGTGGTCCTGAACAGGCGGGATGGACCCCCCACTCTCTGGCAGGGGCGCACGCACACCCCAGCTCCCTCCTGGGCTCCCTGTGTCCACCAGGCTGGCTCCCAGCGGTCCTCAGGAAGGGGGGTTCCCTGCTGACACACCCCCCACCCAGCTCATACTGCCTCCTGGGGTCACCATGTCAGGGCCTGTTTCTGGGGGGGTCCCAGGTCTGGTCAGGGCCCCCTCTGCGCCTGGCACTGGAATGTGTTGCTGAGCAGATGGTGACACCAGGCAGCTGGGACAAACAGACATCCTGGCATCTGACAGTTCATTCCACATGCCTTTCCTGGAGAGCCCAGGTCTTGGCTCCAGGGCCTGGGGACCTGCATCTTCCTGCTTCTCAGTTTTGTTTTTTGGCTTTCAGGGTTGTTGCTAGCTCTCTGTACTGCGAATCCACTGCTTCTAGTGGCCATTTTTCATTTTATTGGATAGGACAGAGAGAAATCAAGAGAGGAGGGGAAGACAGAGAGGGGGAGAGAAAGACAGACACCTGTAGATCTGCTTCACCGCCTGTGAAGCGACTCCCCTGCAGGTGGGGAGTTGAGGGCTCGAACTGGGATCCTTACATGGGTGCTTGTGCTTGGTACTGTGTTGGCAACTTGACTGGGATGAAAGGTGCTGAACCATGTGACAGAGCAGAAATGGGGTTGGAGGCATCCGGAGCCCAAGCTGGGGTGTTCCTCCAGGTGGGAACTGCCCACTCCCTGCCCCCCAACGGGTCCGCAGACCCCTCCTGCCCCACACCAGATGTGACCGAAGCAATGAAGTCACAGAACGGCTGGCCTGGTGGTGGCAGTAACGTCTAATCACGAACATAAACAGTTTTATATGGTAATTATGAAGCTTGCCTGCTTCTCTCTCTCTCTCTCTCTCTCTCCCTCCCTCTCTCCCTCTTTTATCAGTACAACCCAGGCTGGAGATTATTTTCTGCTTGATATCTTTCTAATTTGGGCCTGTGCTCCCCTCCCCTCTCCCCAGCACAGGATTAAGATGAGACTGAAGGGGATAGTCTGAGACAGGAAGGGTGGGGCCTGCTCCCGGGGGTCCCCATGTCCCCCTGAAATCTAGAGGGGAGACAGAGAGACACCTGCAGCCTTGTGAAGCTTTCCCCTGCAGGTGGGAAGTGGGGACTTGAACCCAGCTCTTTGTGCTCTGTAATGTGTGTGCACTTAATCAGGCGTGCCACTGCCAGGCCCTTGCTTGATTTATTTTATATATTTTATATATATATATATATTTATTTTATATATTTTATATATATATATACACACACACACACACACACATATAATATATATATATAATTGGGTAGAGACAGAAAGAAATTGAGAGGAGGGCTGGAGGAGGGCTCAGGGAGGGCTGGGGGAGAGCTGGGGGAGGGCTGGGGGAGGGTTAAGGGAGTGCTGGGGGAGGGTTAAGGGAGGGCTGGGGGAGGGTTAAGGGAGTGCTGGGGGAGGGTTAAGGGAGGGCTGGGGGAGGGTTAAGGGAGGGCTGGGGGAGGGTTAAGGGAGGGCTGGGGGAGTGCTGGGGGAGGGCTGGGGGAGGGCTGGAGGGGGCTGGGGGAGGGCTGGGGGAGAGTTAAGGGAGGGCTGGGGGGGCTGGGGGAGGGCTGGGGGAGGGGCTGGGGGAGGGTCAAGGGAGGGCTGGGGGAGGGCTGGGGGAGGGTTAAGGGAGGTATGGGGGAGGGCTGTGGGAGGGCTGGGGGAGGGTTAAGGGAGTGTTAAGGGAGGGCTGGGGGAGTGCTGGGGGAGGGTCAAGGGAGTGCTGGAGGGGGCTAGGGGAGGGCTGGGGGAGGGCTGGGGGAGGGCTGGGGGAGGGCTGGGAATGCTGTGAGAGTGAGTGCTAGGTTGAGGGTGGTGTATGGTGCTTGTTTGCCCAGAAATAAGGACACCAGTGCTCAGAGGCAGAGCCCCCCCCCAGCCCCTTCCTTCTTGGTAGTTATGGACCCTGCTGACCTGCGCTGGTTCCTCCCCCTGGTCTTGCCCCTGGGGCTTCAGACACACCTGTAGGTCGTTGGACGCATAGGGAAAGAGTAGAGTAGCAAGCAGACATCCTTTTGGCCCTCCCTCTCGGCATTTGAGCCCCCTCCCCCCCTCCCTCCAGCACTTGAAAGGTCCGGTGCCATCTCAGATTCAGGCAGCCAGGCTTATCCTCAGAGGGAGGGGGATCTTAGAAGCCTCACTGAGAGCCTCCAGATGGGACATGGGGCTCCCAGCTGAAGGGTGGGGGCAGCCCCCTCAGCTCCCTGCCCTCCTCACAGCACCTTCCAGACAGCGGAGCTCTCGTGACGGCAGGGGAGGGCAGCAGGGGGAGCAGGCAGGCTGGCCTGTGTTTTCCGTCCACCATCCGGACAGGACTCTTTCTGGGCCACAGGTGAACAAGGCAGGAACCAGGTTCTAGGGCAGGGAAGGTCCAACACCCCACCCCCCCACCCCCGCTACTGCAAGCAGGCTTCTCTGCAAGCTTTCCCAGCACCAGGCCTTTTGAGCTCCATCAGGACTTGGGAATCGAGAAGCTGAGAACGGCCTCCCCGGACGGACGCTCCACTCAACCTGGATCATCTGTGCTGTGCTGCAGATGTTAAGCTGCTTCGTTATTTTCAGGGCTCTGTAGTATTCTGCCATTTTAGCTATCTTAGCCATAGGTTGTAGATCTGAAATTCTTCCCAACTCAAAATTAGATACTGAGTGTTTAATTGACCACCACCTTCCTGGAGAAGTGGGTTGATTGCAATGGTGTTTTTGCTGTCCTTAACACTGTTACACTGGTCTTTATTTAAAATCTCTATCTATCTATCTATCTATCTCCCTCCTTCTCTTTTCCCACCTGTGCAGATGTCACAGGAAAGTGTCTTCTGAAAAGGCTATGGTTGGTTCAAAACATCAAATGTGGATGGATTCTGCTAAGTGCTTTTTTTTTTTTTTTAATTCTTTATAGGTGGATTAAAGGTTTATAGTCACAGTGAAATACAATAGTTTGCTACTTGGCACATGCTTAACATTTCCCAGTTTTCCACACAACAATACAACCCCCACTAGGTCCTCCTCTGCCATCCTGTTCCAGGACCTGAACCCTTCCCCTCACCCCAGAGTCTTTGACTTTGGTGCAGCACACCAGCTCCAGTCCAAGTTCTGCTTAGTGTTTTCCCTTCTGATTTTGTCTTTCAATTTCTGTCTGAGAAAGATCATCCCATCTTCATCCTTCTGTTCCTGACTTATCTCACTTCACATGATCCCTTCAAGCTCCATCCAAGAGGAGGTGAAGAAGGTGAAGTCACCATTTTTTACAGCTGAGTAGTATTCCATTGTGTATCTAGACCACAACTTTCTCAGCCACTCATCTATTGATGAACACATGGGTTGCTTCCCACCTACAGGGAGAAGCTTCACAAGCAAATGGAGCAGGGCTGCAGGTATTTCTCTTATTCTCTCCCTTCCCTCTCAAGTTCTCTCTGTTGGATCCAATAAAATAAAGTTTAAATTAAGAAAAGAAGGAAATTCAGCTGGCAGTGTCACTCCCCTGAACACTCCCAGGCTCTGTTTGATCTGTTTCGTACTCATTCAGGTACGTGGCTCCGTTTTTCTCTCTTCCCCTGACAGCACCTGAGAGCCTGGCCTCCGTGTGCTGCACCCACCAGCTCCCGCCTGGCCTGTGTGGAGCCCCCGGTGGTCCCTGGACACTCCCGGCCTCGAGCAGTTTGATCCCGTCCACATCCACAGTCTCACTTGATGAAGTGCCATCTCTGGCCCCCGGTTACGGCTCTGTTTTTGGGCTCCGCAGCATCCTTGCCGCCTGTGGTCTGCGTTTCCACCTGGGGCTCGTAGTCTGACGCCGGATTGTTAACCGCCAGACCTCAGGGGCTGCTTGGTTCTGAGGCAGGGGGAGCACTTAGCCCAGTACTGCTAATTTCTTGTTGTGGGGTGCTGGTTCGAGCACCCACTTTTGGTGGGGGGGAACGGCTGTGGCTAGGAGAGGCACGATTCCCAGGGTCCCTTTGCAGAGGACGTGGGTGACGGTGGGAGGGAGGGTGGCACCTGGCCAGCTTGGGACACTTGAGTGAACCCTCTAGGGTCTGCTCTGGGTTGCCGTGTGGGTGCTGGGACCCCCAGAGTCCGTCCCTCCCTGCCCAGGACACAGACCGGTTGGTGGCACAGTGAGCGGACAGTGGCCACGCAGGGTGACCGAGAGGGCAGGGATGAGGCTCGGCCCTAGGGCCGGGGTGGGGGGAGGGGGGTCGGGTGAGAGACAAGCTCAGAGTCTCGGCCATCTGGGCCTGCGTCCCCAGGCATCCCCAGCCAGGCATCGCCCCCCCCCCCCCCCAGCCTTCTGGGGAGAGCACCCGCAAAGGCCATGAGAGACCCGGGGAGAAATTATCAACACCTTTCAAATCGGCCTTCTGGGCCCCATCGCTTCTGAAAACCTTGCCATCTGTCCACAGACGCGTGTTCCAAAGTTCTAAGCACCTCTTTTCATGAACTCCGCACACGTTAACCTGGTCTCCTAATGGATGGGGGAAATCGGCCGTAAATAGAGGCAAACGGAGATGGTGGAGATGACGGCCAGGCAGCGGCCGGTGGGGAAAGAGGCCTATTTATGGCCTGGCCGGCCCCGCCGTGGCTCATGACTTACTTTTGCCTTGGCAGTTGCGCCCTGTTTCGGTGCTCGAGATTCAGTGCCGCACAAAAAGCTTACAGATAATTAAATATTGATTTCTGTTTTCTAATCCTCTATAAAATTGTCCTGGGTCTCCAATGGTGGTTTTTATCTCACCGGGACAGAGGGGAGGTCGGCTCTTAACCCTCGGTGTGACGGACGGACGGACGGACGTGGGGTTTGCCTTGGAGCCTGCAGACCCCACCCCCAACACACACAAGGAGTCCAGGAGAGCTCACCGTCCATGTCCAGCGGGAGTCTGCATTCTCAGGATGCAGGGCCAGACTTTGGGGTGGGTCTGGTGTGCAGGGGGGGCAGCAGGGAGACGGCTGAGGCATGGGGTGTCTGGGTGTCCGTCTCCCCCCACCGCCCTGTTGTCCAGCCTTCCCTGCCCGCCTTACATCGTGCTGACTTGCTGGGAGACTTGGCGTCTGGGACCAGGGCCAACAAGGGGCTGCGATAAGCTTTCTCCTCCCACCCTCTGCTCTCTTCTCACTCTCTTCCTTAAGGAAGAAAGAAAGAAAGAAAGAAAGAAAGAAAGAAAGGGAAGGAAGAAAGAAAGAAGGAAGGAAAGGAAGAAAGAGAAAGAAAGGAAGGAAGAACGAGAGAGAGAGAGAGAGAGAGAGAAAGTCCCTCTGTTATTTTGCCTGGAGTGTGGAATGGGATGTCTGGCAGTATGGAGTCTTCGAATGGCAGTTGGTGGGAGGGCCGCCATGGGGTAAGTGGGGACAGTGCAAGGAATGACCACAGCCGGGGTTGGGCCAGGCCCCTGGCAGGCGGGGGAGTCGGGCTCTGAGCCACCAGCGGGCTGTGTCCCCATGGGCAGGTGACAGTCCCTCTGGGTATCCACAATGGAAGTGATAGGTCGACCCTCTGCCTGCCTGCCTCTCCCAGCGAGACGGGCCCTGGACACTCAGAAGTTTGGCACAGCACACTTGTCACCATGCTCAAGGTCCTGGGTTCAAGCCCCTGGCCCCCACCTGTAGGTGTGAGCGGGAGAGGCAGCTTTTATGAGCAGTGGAGTAGGTCTGCAGGTATCTCTCCTTCTCTCTCTCTCTCTCTCTCTCTCCCTCTCTGTCTCTAACTCTCTAAGCTTCTATCAAAGAAAAAAAAAAAGAGGGACATCAGCTCAGAATGGGGGGAAGATCTGAGATAAAAAAAAGTCTGAAGATGCCAGGTGGTGACACACCCAGCTGGCACACATGTTACCATGAACAAGGACCTGGGTTAAAGCCCCTAGTCAGCACCTGAAAGAGGAAAGCTTCATGAGTGGTGAAGCAGAGCTGCAGGTGTCTCTCTGTCTCTCTGCCGGCAGCCCCAGCCAGAGTCGCGTCTGCAGGAGACGGGCCCCGGGCACCGTGGTGCTGGCCTTTACACAGTGGCCACCTCCCCACAGCCGCTCACAGCAGCCGGCTTCACGGGGACTGTCTCTTCTGCGTGTGCAGAGAGGACACCGTGTCTGGGCGGTCAGCAGACTCTGGGGCAGAAGGGGCAGAGTCTCAGGCCGCCCACCAGGCCTCTTGGGTGCCGGCAGGAGGAAGCCCTGTGTGTGCTGGGAGGAGGGGGAGGTGTCCACCAACTGTGTTTTTCTTTTCTCTATAAAGTATTCCTTTTTTTATCATCTTTATTTATTTATTGGATAAAGTTAATACAGCCAGAAATCAAGAGGGGAAGGGGAGATGGAGGGAGAGAGAGACAGAGAGACACCTACAGCCCTGCTTCTCCACTTGCAAAACTTTCCCCCTACCGGTGGGGACAGTGGGGGTGGGTGGGACTTGAACCCAGGTCCTTGAGCATTGTTAATATGTGTGTTCCACCAGGTGCACCACCACCCAGCCCCTGCATTTATTTTTTCCTTAGCTAAGCAGTTGACCCTTGTTTTTTCTCTTTAAAAGTTGAGCCTTGCTGGCCTCACCCCAGCCAGAAACACACACCAGCCAGTGAGAGAGAAGCATTTGATTAGAGGGGAAGTCGTGGGACCCCAAGACCGGGAATGGGGGGAAACGCTCAGCCTGCAAACGCTCAGCCTGCGTGACTTGGGGTCCGGTCCTGACTCACACGGGTGGGGGAGGGGGCAGCTTGGGTCCCATCCGCATGTGGAGTCCACAGCTCTGCCAATGGGCCTGCCACGGCATTCACGGGCAGCAGAGGCCCAAGCTGGGGGAGAGCGGAGAGAGGGACCTGGAGTCTTTCCCAGAGGCCCAGGCGTCTGCACGGGGCGCTGGAGGGGACGGACCTGCTCAACCTGTCACCACAGACGCTCGGAGCACTTGGCACCAGCTGCTGGCAGCCGTGCCCACAAGCAAGGAGGCTTCCTTCAGACAGGAGGCCCCTCTGCCTCATGCCAGAGGCCCCTGGACCAGGGAGCTCTGCTGCAGAGGGGCTGTCCACAGGGAACGCAGGAGTGGTCCTTCTGTCCCTCCACTCCTCCATCCTTTCATCCTTTCATTCCTCTGTTCATCATCACTCCGTCCATCATCCCTCCATCCTTGCTTCTCTCCACCCCTCTATCCCTTCACCCCTCTATCCCTCCATCACCCCATACCCCTGTTCCTATGTTCCTTCCGCCTTTCTATCCCACTATCCTCCATCCCTGTGTCCCTCCACCCTTCCTTCCCCTATCCCTCCATCCCTTCCATCCTTCTGTCCCTCCATGTCCCTCCTCCCTGTGTCCTTCCACCCTTCCTTCCCCCATCCCTCCATCCCTCTGCCCTCCCATCCCTGGTCTCTAGTTAACTAGATGAGGACCTCACTCAACCTCCCC